>NC_141242.1:1081293-1316293 GCF_054856555.1 Leptonotus elevatus | reverse complement strand
ACAAATAAATAAAAACAAATTTCAAAGACAAAATAAAAAAATGTCTTTGGAGAGTCCCAACAAGTCCAAAATCAGACCCGACTAAACACAGACAACATTGAAACTAGACTGGACTTAATTTGGACCGGTCACTCACACTGGACTCGATTGAGTCGACTCAAGCGTCAAACCGTGCTTGACTCCAAATTCAGACCCGACTAAACATCAACAACACTCACACCGGGGCTGGACTTGCCATTCAGATTAATTACCAGCAGGACTTCGGCTGGAGACCCAACAGATTTCACTTAGTTCAGACTCAACTAACTCCATGTGGACTCAACACTGAGACGAGACTTCATTTGGACTCGTCACTCAGATTGGAATCTACTAGGAATTTTATGAGAAGACTCAGTAGGTAGACATAACTCCAAATACAGTCCCGACTAAACAGAAGGCAGCACAGAAACTAGACTTGAGTTGAACTTTTCATTCAGACTGGAGTCTTGTCACATTTTGACTTTTCAAATCAGCAGACCGAACGCTATTCCAAAGTCAGACCCAACTAAACGGACTCGACTCTGAAGACTTGACGGGAGTTGGGCCTGTCATTTCATCAGAGTGGATTCTACGAGGACTCACAATTAGACGCAACATTCAGGCCTACCTCAACTCCAAATTCAGACCTGACTAATCATGGGACTTGACACTGAGACTTAAGTGGGACTTCTCATTCAGACTAGACTCTAGCAGGACTTTGACATTCAGACAAAACAGATTGACCTAAACTCCAAATTCAAACCCGACAAAACTCAACAAATGAGACGAGACTTGAGGTGGATTTGTCACTCAAACTCTACGAGGACTATTAGACGAAACAGTCAGATCTAGCGCTTCTCAGACCCAACTAGGCCCTCAGGCCTTCTCCAAATTCAGACCCGTCAAAACGTTGACATTGACGTGGAGTTGGTCTTGTCATTCAGTAGGACTTCGACGCAACAGTCAGACCTAACAGGACTCTAAAATCAGACCCGACTAAAGCGAGTCAACCGTGATGCCAAAGTGTTTGCGTATCAGTTTCTCTCATCAACACAACCCGATCAGACCCGCTGAACGGAAGACGACGAAGAGGAAAGGAAGACGCTCGAAGGTCCGAGGCGGTCGGCCTACGCGGAGCAGGCGGGCGCCAGCTCGTCAAACATGGCCGCCTCCTCGATGCCTCGAGCAAACAGTTGGATCAGCTGCCGATGCACTCTGGAAAATAACAATAAAGGACACAAACACAAATGTAACCGAGTAAGGAAAGAAAAAACTTTCGGGAGGGCAAAGTTAGTGGAAAAATGTTAATCTTTCAAAATAAAGTGTTTTTTCCCCCCTAAAGAATAAAGCTATATTTTATTTTAATTAAATCCAATTTTCAGGTAAAAAGGCATGTTTGGATCAGGAAAAAAAAAGTGATTTTTTTTAGCAGTTAAGTCATATTTTTGATGGGAGGAGAAGTATTAATCTTTCAAGAAGAAAGTTGTATTTTTCAGAATAAAGCCATACTTTTTTGTAACTTTTAAACAATCACATTTTTTAATCGTAAAAACAAAACATTTCATGGTTATAATGTCAACAATGTCGGCCAACCATCTGATTTTGTTGTGGTGCGGCTTGCGTGAGGCTGCGGGAGCCGACCTGACGTCGATGGCGGCGTGCGGGAGGATCTCGCCGTCGCAGTTCCAGCTGCTGAAGGCGGGCGCGCAGCCGCAGGCCGGGTGGTCCCGGCAGATCTGACCGAAGATCTGCCGCTTCCCGTCCAGCAGGTCCAGCTCCAGCTCCGAGTCGCTGCGGCAGTGGCGCGGCGCGAAGCGGAAGCGCCGCACGCGGTGCACCTCCACGAAGGACAGGTCGAACTGAGGGAGGGACGCACGCAGACGGACGTGGAGACGGACGTGAAGACGGACGTGAAGACGGCGAGCGAGCGAGCGAGAGAGAGAGAGAGCGCCGGATCAGGCGCTCACCTGGTCGTTCTTGTTGGTGTGGCGGAGGAGGTGCCTGAGGAAGTTGAAGCGGGAGCACTTGCGCACCAGGATGAGGTCGGCGGTGCCGTCGGCCAGGTGGGCGGCGGGCGACAGGCCTTTGGGGCTGCGGGGGCACGCGCAGCTCATGCTGGCCGCGTTGATGGCCAGGAACTTGCCGCGGATCGTCCGCCAGCCGCCATCTTCGCCGTAGTCCTTTTCTGCAACGGAATCACACGCTTGTTGCGACGTTGGGATTTGGTGCGGTGTTCACGGCCCCCCCCTTGTAATATATATATAATAAGATCTCATTTGTGCATTTTCATTTGTGTGCCACAGATTTTTTTACCTAAAAAAACAAACAAACCCCAAAAAACTAATCATTTCAAGAAATTCTTTCCAAAAAATAATTTCTGCAAGTGATTTTTTTGTTTTTGTTGAAAAAAAAATATTTTTGGAAGGATTTATTTTTATTTTTAATTAAGATAGAAAGAACAAAAAAATATGTAATACAATTTTCTATCTTAATTTAAAAAAAATATATTTCCTTTCCAAAAAAATCTATCTAAAAAAAAAAATCACTTGTCTTCAAAAAATAATTTCGGCTCCCCCCCAAAATTTTTCCCAAAAGCCTTTAAAAAAAATTTGTATAATTTTTTTTTTGAATAAAATAATGAAAAAATCCTCCCCATTCCCCCCTCAAAAATCTCTTTAATACAAATTTCTATATTAATTAAAAACAAAAATCTATTTCCTTCCAATTTTTTTTAACTAAAAAATAAATACATCACTTTTCGTCAATAAAATTATTTGCCTTCCAAAAATATTTATTTATTTCTAAAAGGCTTTAAAAAATCCTCCCCATTCTTCTCCTCAAAATTATTTTAATACAATTTCCATCTATATTAAAAAAATAGATAATTTTCCTTCCCCAAAATATTTTTTGTAACTAAAAAAAAATAATCTTAATCATTTTCTTCAAAAATGTTTTCTTTATGAAATATTTTATCTTAATACAAATATTATTTCATATTTTTTCTATATATAAATATTTTCCCCCAAGATCTCAAATAACAAGAAATATACATTTGAACTGACAAAACAAATTTGATTTAAAAACTTTTTTTTCTTCCCCACCCTCAAAAAAATAAATAAATCGATGTTCCTGAAAAATAATCTATTTGCAGATCCGATTTTCGGAATCTTGTTCAAATGGATTTTGAGAGACTGCAGGTGAAGTACCGCTGCACTCCTCGGGGTCCATCCGGTACACGCTGGCTCTCTCCGGCAAGAGTTTCTTGCCGTCCTGACAAACCGAACAACTGCAAAAGAAAAGCAAAACATTTCACGAGCGTCCCGGCACAACACACATTTTTGCTTGACACCTAAAACCCTCATTTGTGATTGAAACCCTAAGCCAGGCTTGAACCCCTCCCTTTACCTGAAACGAGGGCTGGGCAATAAATCAAATGCATTCAATTAATCGTCATAATAAAAATGGAATTGTTGAAAATGAGCTAAATCGTGCAATTGAGGTCCATCTTATGAATAGCAGTTTTTTGCGCAAGCTACGAATGTTGAGGTTATGTTCAAATTGAGTTAAAATCTGTATGCAATATTGTTGTGAATATTTTGCCCAAGATTTGTTTTTGAATAAATGACATCTTTAAACAAACGTTTGTTGGGTTTATGACATTGATCAAAACCAATTCAAATCATAACCATCCAGAATGAAATACGAATGCAGAATCCGTATCGCCCGCCCGGGTCGACCTTCGCGAAAGGCCCCGAAAACTCTCGTTTGCGTCCGTCCTCACCCGGATCGACACCTGGACGCGTCCCTGGGCGCCCCCGCGCCGCCGCCGGCCGGCAGGTAGGACACGGTGCCCTCGTAGTGGCGGTGCGTGAGGAACATCTTGAGCCCGGCCAGGTCGTACCTGGCGGGGCCCATCCACCGCTTCCTCTCGCTGTCGGTCAGCACGTCGCCGTAGAACCCGTAGCCCAGCAGCGACACCGAGTAGCGCAGGAAGGCGTCGTCGTGGTGCACCGAGCACACGTCCAGCGCTTGACTGTCGCCTGCCGAGTTCATGACGCGGTTACGCAAACGGGCGACTCTGCTGCTGCTGCTGAACGCGCGGCGCGGCGTCCGACTGACTGACCCACGATGATGTGCAGGGCAGAGGTCACGGGGTCATTGGTGCCCACTGTGGCGAAGCAGATGCAATCTGTGGAACCTGAAAGATTCAAAAATGGAATGATTTCAAAAAAGGATTGCTACGATTAACGAACCGATCAATTATGGTGATTATGAAACAAGCCAAAACGAGCTCGCTGGCAACCAAGCAACATAAAAAAAAAAAGAATAATCAATAGACTCAATTTTCCTTTTCAAGCCTGATATCGATTCATAAAACCATGAATATCTCTTTTTTCCCATAAATTCATAAGAAAGAAAGTAGAATTTTAAAGGCCGGATTTTTTTGGGGACTGTTTCCTTGAAATGTACTGTTCACATCAATTTTAATGTTTTTTTTTGCCTTTAATTGACAGGACAGCTGAAGAATTGATAGTTGAACAAGCGCTATGGGAGCTAGCGAGCTAGCTAGCTAGCTAGCTAGCACCTAGGGCTAAAGCCAAACCGTGGCAGGGTTTTTACTTTCGGACCTGGATTTGCCACCTCTGCCAACCAACCAATCTACTTAACAAACCGACAAACAACCGACCTACCTAATAAATTGAGCGCGTTCATTTCGAGTTTATAGCTCCTTTAACGCCGCTAATATTTGAATACGAAAAGATCCACCCGCCAGCGAACCCAACTCGCTAACAAACAAATGCATCGAAACCAAACCCGAAAAGGGGCGAGTTAACTTCCAAGTCCAGTAACTAACACTAACTAAGTGTGACGGCAAAGAGCCGAGCGGCGAGAGCGGCGACCTGCTGGTATGATTCCGATGCGGAGCGAGCAGGCGGCGAGCGCCTGCTCGGGCCTGTTGACGTCCAGGCCGGCGTCCTTCTGCGTCCGCCACACCAAACCGTGCACCATCTCGCTGAACATGCCGTCGCCGCCCACGCACACGACGCTGGCGAGGGGAACGCACACGTTAGCGCCAGCGCCCAAAGCCGAAAGCCGCGCCCGCTCGGCGCTCACTCACCCGTCGTACTTCTTTAGCTCCGCCTCCTCCCTCAGGTGGTCCCGGGCGTGATTGGCGTACTCCGTCACTATGGCAACACGCACGCACGTTAGATGCCAACAGGTTAAACACGGAAATCAAGGAAACATTTCATTTGTTTCTTTTGATTACTTTTGGTTTCCCAAGCAGCAGAACTGCTCGATTATGAAGAAAATAGGAATCGTGATTTGGATACAAAACAAGAAAATGTTTCAAGTTAAAAATATTAAAACCAATAAAACTATTTGAAACAAATTATGCAAGTTCCTTTTTGGATGAAACAAGATGAATTCAATTAAGGTGAAGTCGATTTCACAAAGCAGGTTTGGTGACAACTCTGGGTCAAGAAATCCTGAAACGCGGGAAACTGCGTTTTCCGTTTCAGAAAGGGAGGTCAGTGAAAGCAGAGGAAAAGAGGTAACTCGAACCCGTGCCATAAAAAGAGCTCATTTAAGCTCTGGGTCAGTTACCGTAGCAACATGTTCCATGAACCAAACCTGGTCGGTTGCAGCTTGTTCCACAATGACGCTCGAGCTTTTCTCTGTCCCCGCCTCCTTTCGGCCACACATGACATTTCATTTCCTCATTCATAAAGTCGGCTGCGGCGGGTTTTTGTGTAAATATGCCGATAGTCTCTAGCGTAAAGTCCACCAACATGGCGTGTCCTTCTGACAACGACCCTATTGATTGAAGGTGTCGCAGGGAATTCAATAATCGTGGCGAGATTGTCATCAGACCGCGCGTCGAAACGCTGGCCTTTCCTTTTCGAGCGATCCCGTTTTCACATCGCAGTCCATCATCGACATCAAACGCAACCGAATCCGTCCTTACATTCGCAACATCTATGGGGAGCCGCCGCGGTGTTCAAATTCCCCGCATGATAGCATTAAGATTTTCAGTTGAGAAAGGTAAAAAAAAATATATATATATATATATATATTTAATACTTAATATTTAATAATAGGGCGGCACGGTGGCTGACTGGTTAGCACGTCCGCCTCCCAGTTCAAAGGTTGTGAGATCAAGTCCGGGCTCTGCCCTTCCTGGGTGGAGTTTGCATGTTCTCCCCGTGCCTGCGTGGCTTTTCTCCGAGTACTCCGCTTTCCTCCCGCATTCCAAAAACATGCATGGCAGGTGAATTGGACACTCCAAATTGTCCATAGGTGCGATTGTGAGTATGGTTGTTCGTCTCTGTGTGCCCTGCGATTGGCTGGCAACCAGTTCAGGGTGTGCCCCCGCCTACTGCCCGAAGCCAGCTGGGATAGGCTCCAGCAACCCCCGCGACCCTTGTGAGGACAAGCGGTACAGAAAATGGATGGATATATTTAATACACTTATAAAATAAAAAATACAACGCAAGGCACTCTGCGCTTGCCCGTTGCCATGGCGACTCGACGAATCGGCCAATCGGGGCTTTATATTGTTTTGCTTTCTTATGATCGGAGATCGGAAATGGTTGTTGTTGTTTTATTGAAATGACATCGCCTATGCTGAAGAAGAAGGTAACGACCAATCGCGGCTCACCTCTTCTCTCGGTTTGGTCAGCAAAATGAGCCATGATTGGTCGTTACCTGAACCCTGAGCACCTGCGATGTCTTCAGTTGACAGTGGAAACGTTTCTTTTTAAAGGCATAAATTGTTCATGAAAAATAATGAAGTTGTCACATTCATTCTGGACAAAATATTCACTTTTTTTTACGGCTGAAAATGCCTCAATGGGTCGAGTATCCTTTTAATTGTCGCTCGCTATAATTGACTCCATTTTTGAAGGCGGGAGCAAATGTTTGCTATTCGCCAGGAGAATTATTAGAAAGTCAGGCCCACAGCGGGAAGCAGAACTTTGCGGTTTGCGTGCAAGTCTGGCGTACCGATGACGTGCGCGCCGATGCCGGCGAGGGCGAAGAGCGGCGCCGCCTTCTGCTGGTAGACGCGCTTGGCCTGCCGCTTGCCGCCGTACGGGTTGATGTACACCAGCAGCTGCGTCGGTCTGCATCCTGCAGCAACACAACGCGACAACACACATGTGACAACGCTGCATGTGTGTGCGTGTGTGTGTGTGTGTGCGTTGAGGTACGTACTGATGGCTGCCAGCAGCTCTCTGATGGCGCTCACCCAGCAGCGGCACAGCGCCGCCTGTGGACAGGTGAAGGTGACGTCAGCGCACCGCCAGCGGTGCTGCCGACACCTCTCCACGTACGACACTGTGGCGCAAAACAACACCATTCATCGTATGCGCATCGTTTGCTTTGCCATTTTGTAGACACGATCGTAGCACTGCCGTTTTATTAACCCGACCGACAAACATGGAGGCGCAGCGCATCGAACTAACATACTAAGCACCAAACTAACAACCTACCTACTGTTAAGTTATTAACATTGTTTTTCAGTTTCAATTTATATTTTAGCCGTTTTGGATTTAGTTAACTCAGTATAGGCTCAATGAATAGAATTGTATTCTTACTTTCATGAGGAAGGGCAACGAGTTCATACATTCATTCGCTATCTCTAAATGGGAGGGCCGGTCTCTACTGGTCGGAAGGGAGTCAGGCTTATTATTATTGTATTTTTTCTAATCTGATTTATACCCATGGGAACAGATTCTCTTGTATTCACTGAGTTGTGGGCTGATGGGAGGAGACTTCTAGTCTCCCACTTTTTTGAATAAATATTGATGCCCCACGTTGGACGAGACAGAAAAACCTGATAGAACACGGCTTCAGTGTCGTCAGCCTTTTGTCCTCAGAAGCTTCTGATAATTATTTACCTTTGCAAAGGGACTTCTTCACCAGAATCTCACCATTCAGTTAATTGAACACGCAAAGAGTACAATACTTAATATTGTCTACTCTAACAAAACCTACCTAGCCAATCAACTAAGTTACACACCATTAGAGTTGCTAAGTAACAAGCAAACTCAGTGGCTAACTGATTCGCCAACTAACCAACATATTCTCACCATCAAATGAATAACTACCTAGATACCTGGCTAGCTAACCAACATACTCACTAAATAAGGAAATAACCAACCTAACCAACAAATGATTGTAGTTTCTAAATAACAAAACAATTATTGGATAATTAACCAATCAGAATTATAAGATACTCTCTAACTTAGCAAGTAACTAACTAAACACTAACTACATGAGTACAGCCTACCTACCTACCTAACTAACTAATCAGCCAACTAAAGAAGATACTTGTTAACTAAAAGGCAGACTCATTGCTTAACTGACTCGCCAACTAAACTGCCAACATATACTCGCCAACTATAACTAACAACTAATCTACGGTAACAATTAACCGACCAAGCAAGCTACACATTTGATCAATGAAAAGGGGAAAAACTGTCGCAGAAACCAAATCGGACCAAATCTCGTGCATACAAAAGGCCACGTTGAATTTGACCACATTGACTTTTGTGCAGGCAGTTGACGAGTTCATCTTCAGATGAACGAGACAAATCATCATCATCATCATCTTCATCCGCGTTTGTTTTTGTCACCTGTGAAAGAGCGCCTGCAGTCTTTCGTTTGGTTCTCTCTGATCTTCTTCCAGCTGCCGTCGTCTCGGTTGCTCCTCTGCTCCTCTTCCTCTTTGGCCTCCTCCTCTTCCTCCTCTTGCACGCTGATGATCTCTGACACGCACACGCTGTGGCACACACCTGCCGCACACACACACACACGGGCAAGTCATTAATACTGAGACGCTGTTATTTCCTGGTAAAATATTCATGTGACTAAGACGTGAGCGAGGTCTTAACTTCCTTAGTTTCTTGATTGTGGAACAACGTGATGAATAAATAAAACTCATGACATCACTATCATTGAATTATTACACAAGAAACTAACATAGTAACTTTAGTCAAAAAGTCGGAATGTTCAATTAATTATAGTAATTTTATGCATTAAATATATATAATCGGCATTGCAATCTGTATTTTTTTCCGCCAAAAATCGGTATTGGCATCAGGCTAAAAAAATGCAGTTGGTCAAGAAAATAAGCTTTTTTTCAAGAAAATAAGCTTTTTTTCAAGAAAGATCTGGCCAGGACTAGCAGCAGCAAAAACACAAAGTTACAAACTTACGAAGACAGACCAAGCACAATTTACAAAAGCGCAACATTTTGGATAAAACCATCAATCAGTCATAGTTAAGATTATAATTTTCAAATAGCCAAAACAAAACATGGAAACGGTTTCCATGTCTTTCAATTGACGGCTCAAAACGTTTAAGGACAGCAGTTTCTGGACTTCAGCGTGACGCAAGCGCGTCGACGCAGTGAAACTGAATATGAGAGAACTGAGCCGAGAACTCAGCAGGCAGGAGGACAACAAACATTAAAGATTCACAAACGGGTTCCACTATTTCAGCTGTCGCCATGGCGACAGGACTGATGTCGGTAGGGACAATTCAGGATCAATAACCCAGCGAAAGCATCATCCTTCAACTATTTAAGATCTTTGAAGACGTAGCGGCACTGGGTGGCAAAGTTAAAATAGCCGGTTTGACCTTTTTTAACTCAATTAGCAGTTGTGTGGAGTCAACGTCCATAGAGATGAAACGATCACTGTCGGATGCAGCGTTTGCGCAACAAGCCTTGTTAGAATGGACAATTCCAAACATCCGGCGGCCATTTCTGATATTTCTCCAATGCAAATGCTTCCTTTACAAAGTGTAAACAAGCGTCGTGACTCGTAATGTCTTGCTTTTGCCTGTGACTAGCATACAAACCGCGCAGATTGTTATAGTCGTCAAACGAAATCTCATCACATTTTGAAATCAAAATCATCCTCACAAATCAAATTACAACCGTCTAAAGTTCAATTATTTTCAATGAGGGGTCATTTCACCGAGTTGACCGCCATGTTGGCTTGTGACGTAAGCTCGGATTTATCAATTGACCAATCAGAGCTGTTCACAATAAAGCCAAAAATAATAATAATCTGAGCTGTTCACGGCAAAATAAAAGTTGCCGGCCCTCCTCAAAATAACCACTGCCAATATTGAAATACAGTTTACAATATTGTATTACAAAACAGGACAAGTACATCAATATATACGACGGCGTATTAGGGCCACGTATAAATATATATTTTTTAAAAGGCAGAGGCAATATTCCGAGAAAAAAACTCGCAAATTTGACACTTTATAAAGTGTCAAATTTGCGACTTTCATAGTGACAGATTTGCGAGGAAAAAAAATCAGAAACTTACGAGAAATACACGTAGCGTAGCTATAGTCAAATCATGTGAGGATTCGTTGGTGGTAAATGGGACACTGTTTATAAAATGAAAAGGCAGGATGGAGACAGATACATTCTCAAATTAAAACTTTACTCGTCATTCACGGCAGCCAGAGCGACAACAATTCTTGATCCCCTTTCAGCTAACTAACACGATCCAATCAGAAGCTAGCATACTTTAGGTAAATGCAAGTGAATGACGGAGAGCAGCAGATTCGATACATCAATTTAGATATTTGTACAATTCTTTTTATGAATGTGTAAAAAATAATTCTGAAAACATAAACGTACAAGTAATTATACATTTGAACTTAAATGCTTGATCGTCTGGTTGTGGACCTTCGCAAAGCGAGGCGTCTTTGTCGCTGGCAAGGATCTCCTTATTTGGAAACCCGACCGAAAAGTATTGGCACAAACGTCCGAATCGTACGCTCCGTGTATTTTACGTAAGTTTTTTTTTATTTTGTTGCAAATCTGCCATTATACAAAGTGGCACATTTGCGAGAAAAAAACTCGTAAATTTGCGACTCTATAAAGTGGCAAATTTGCGATTTTCTCTCTCTCGGAAGACTGCCCCCCCCCCCCGCCCTCTAAAAAAAAAAAATATATATATATATATTTATACGTAGCCCTAATACGCCGTCGTAGAGATGACACACTTCCTGTTTACTCAATTTTATTTTTATTTTTAATTTCAAGTCACACGGCGCTTTTGGTTGATGGCACGTGGCTAGTTACGTAAGCGGATGCTGATGAAAAGTCGAACATAAGCCGTGTTGTATGAATTTAGACATTTACATTTTTATTTTTTTATTCGTTGTTAGCTCTTCGTGTCTTGTTCGCCACGTCGAGTGTATTGGAGTGTGTCCAGAGGGACAAAGGAGGACGACAAATGTCGAGACACGATTCGGCTCGTTTGAGGTCTTACTGGGTCTGAACGGATGGTACACCGGGCTGGAGGTTCGCCTCTTCCAGGTGAGCAGGGACCGGCACAAGCTCACTTCGTGGCCGACATTGCGGACGCGCAGCTCGGACAAGAGCAACAGCCTCGCCGGCCTCTCCATCGGACCGGTTCCGTCCGTCCTTCAGCGTCAGGCCCGGGGAAAACGTTACCTCCGATGGGCCATGTCGTCTCCGTGAGCCGCTTCCACCTCAAACGGCCAGGAGCGGACGTTTAACCCCAGAAGATTAAATGGGAATTTCAGCTAAATGGCCACCAAGTAGCGGATAGCGCTCAAGTTGTTTTTCTCTCCCCCAGAGATAGCGGGTACTTACCGGAAGTGGGAGTGGCCTGACGATGCATTCAAGTGCAGGTGTAAAACTCGGGGATTCGTTCGTTGTTTTGTTTTATTTATTTTTTTCTTTATCTTTCGGACACATTATTACAGGTTACATCGATCACATAATATAATTTGCAACATTGACATCCGAAAGAAGGGCTGACGGGTAGAAGCCATGACTTATTAGTAACCCGCGTCCTTGATTTCTCAAAACAAAAATAAAAATAATAAATTCATTGCTGATCACGTTGTAAAGACTAATTTCATATTTAACTGTTATTTTGTACTTCTAACATAATTACATTTGAATACTATAAGAATGAATAAACATTCTTTAAATATTTTTGAAGTACCCACGAGTATCATTTGTTAGTACATATTAACGAAAAAGTAACGCTGCAATCACATTTTCCTATAATACCTGAAAGCATCTCCGCTCCTCTATTTTAGTGGTAAACAACATATAGCACGCGGGCCACATGTGGTCTTAATTAGCCGTTTTCCCCCAAATTGGATTAATACACATTTGATTACTTTAAAAAAAATATATACACAATTGTACTCATATTTATCAGTTATTTTTTTTAAATTAAATAATTGGTTAATTATAACGAAAGCATAAACAATATAATTTAAAACTATATTCATTTGTCGGCCCCCCCCCCGCCCCCTTTAATTTAGATTAAATGCATTTAGAGTTAGAAAAAGAAAACAATTTTATCCATGTATCAAGACTAATTTACACACACTATGAATATTAGCCGACATATCCGAGAATACTTCACTTGAAACCAAATGATTAGATCCAGTACTGTTATCAGACTGCGAGACTTGGCTGAAACAGCAGGGGGTGCTGTTGAACTCCAAGAGTCTATGGGATTTTGTGGCAGCAAACAGACTGGATGTCACGTGATTGCAATGAGAGGGATTTAATCGAGCTCATGAAAGGTCACTTGGCAGGTCTTTCCTTCACTGTGATTGGTCCGACCGCGACCTCCTCTTCCCATTTCGTACCTGCAATATTCAAGATTAAACAAAAAAAATAATACACATTTTAACAAACTTTATCAGGCTGATGCTATTTTGCACAACTCATAGCCTCAGCAGATTTTTTATATCCTGTCTCAAGACGTACCCGTTGCACTGAAGCGACTCTGGTTTTCTGTCACTCGCTGCCAACTTCCTGTCCCGCAGTCCGTGTCACAGCAGGAACATGCCTCATGGACCCCGCTTGCCTCAGTCCACCTGCTGCCCCCCCCCCCCGCAAAACACACACACACACACACAAGCACTGCAACTTCACAAAACAGAATTGGACTGCAAAATTATGAAAAAAGTTCCTTAAAATTTTTTTTTTTATCAAGTTTTTAATTTTTTTTTTAAAAATAATTTCTATTTTAAATATTTTAATTTGGTGATAATTGCATGTAGCATTTTTATTAATAATATTTGTACCGTTTTGACAGAATTTTACTGTGCATATTATACACAGTCGATTTACATTACATTCAACTTTTATGAAATGATTTTATCATCAGTGTGTTATACTTTCACATTTGTACAAGTACTGGAACACCAGAACTTTATTTGGGGGTAATCAGCAATATTTAAATGGCGACAGCGACAGGTGTGTGCTGATATAAGTTTGAATGTGATTGTTTAATTTGGAACACATCATCATCATCCACTTAGGAGGCGCTTTTCACACTGCACTTAGCAGGAAGCAGCGCTGTTGACGGCGATGCCATTCATTGTTCATGTGAGGAGGGGCAAAAAAAAGACGTAGACTATTACTAGTAGATAATATACTATTGATGAGCGGAATTGCCAAAAACTCCTCCAGTCATTTTGTGCTATTTTAGCAGACTGACTTACATGCAACAACGGTGAAGTTTTATGCTGCATTCAGGGAAACTTGAAATTCGGAAACTTCCGCCATTTATGTTTGACTGGACCCATTTGAGGATTTCCTAAACTCCGAGTGCCTCATTTGTGAATCCGTCTGGACTTTGCGTGAACGGGCGCCACGTGAAGGTCGGCGGCTCACCCGTTGGCGAAGGAGCAGGCCTTGTTGGCAGAATCCGCCGGCAGCGCCGTCGCGGGCACGGCCTTCAAGCTGCAGGTTATGTAGAGCTGACGGAAAAGAAGCGGGAAGTATTCTAGCCGACGGGGGGCGGGGCGGCGGTTGGGTCGGAAGGTGGACGGCGCGAGCGTCTCACCGCGCCTCTGTCGTCCTGCTGGAACTTGAATGCCTCCACCTCAAACTGCAGACGGCCATCTTGCGAGCGTGGCAGGAAGCGGGAGCTGGAGCCCGTCACCTGACTGTCAAACAGGCACCTGAACAAAACACAACAAAATAAAGATAGACCAACATGTTTTTTTCAGGGCTGATACTCATGCCGATTACGAGCGGGGATGCAACGAGAACGGCAATATCGTCGATAGTAAAACTGTCACAATATCGTCATCGTCATATTAAAAGCAGCACATCTGTTCAAAAAGTCAGATTGAGTTCCAATTGTGCAGTTCTAGCACCCTCTGCTGGCAGTTTAGTTTGCATAAGGCGTGATGTTTGGATATCGTTCCACCTTAATTAGTAGTCAAGGAGGCCGATAAACGATATTTGAAGCCGATATTCATTTTGAGTAAAAAGAGGGAGGGAAAATATTGGCGTCAACATTATTATTATTATTATTATTATTTTTTAAATACAAATGGCAATCTTGACTGTTGTAATGTCTTAAAGCATGTTTATTGAACAATTTTTCAGACTTTTCAAAATGTAGATGTCTTGTTTTTTTGTAATCTTTGACAAACTTTTAAATTTCTAACAAAACGTTCAGGGAGCTCCCAAGGTTATCAGCACGTCTTAAAAAATTACATGGAAACAAGTAAATATCATAGCTCTATAGTTTTCTACAGTTAATATTTTTTTCGCCAAAATTTAAAAATGGCTGAAATCTTACACTTTCACATTTCTTAGTTTTAATGTCGAACAGAAACGTATGATTCCGAAGCTTCCCAGCATCTCTCATCAAGTGAACTGAAAATGTAAATAAATAGCTTTAGATTGACCTTTTAATCGGCCGTCAGATTTTAAACGCCGATATTTGCCAAAACGCCCAATAATCGTCTGTCCCTAAAAACAAAACCTCGCCAACCTGGCTGGGAACCGACTCACCCGCTGTTGCCCAGGAAGGCGTAGCGAGGGACCGTGTCGACGTTCCTGACCACGGTAGCGACGCAGCTGTCCACCGTCACCCCGAGGGGCGCGTGGTGGAACTGCTTGACCGACACCTCCAACTTCATCATGTCGCCCAGCAGGAAGTGAGCGGACGGCCGAGCGAACTGCCAGTCGTCTTGAGAGAGGACCAAACGAGGACGAGCCGGGGGCGTCACCTCAAACAATTTGCCGTCGAACCCGAAAAGGCGCTCACCAGTCATCAGCCTCAAGGAGAAGTAAAGGCTTTCCTCAGAAACGTCAGAGTGGCTGAACGGGGTCCAGGTGGGATTCAGGAAGCTGCTGCTCACCTCGTGCTTCCTAAAAAGGACGTAAAAAAAGCCGGGTGGGCAAAAGCGGAACCCGCCGTCGCTCGCTTGATCTTTCACGCTCCAGAGACGATTTAACTTGATAAACGAGTGAAGCGAGGCGACGGAATGAAATCAAGCTGCGAGTACTTGAGTGGAGTCCCACCTCTGGTATTGACACTGGAGGCTGACCGTGACCTCTCGGGTCCGGACGATGGGCGTGTCTCCCAGAGGAGAAGGCGTGTACTGCAGCGTGAAGACGTAGACGAAGGACTCCTCAGACATCTGAAAACGGGTCGGCTTGCATCATGCGGCCATCATTTTCATCACAACCAGGTCACAGGTGCGCAGATTCCAAAAGCTTCCCAGGCCAGCTGCGAGACATCAGGGGTGCTCAAGTTGGGTCCTGGAGAGCCCCCCATCCATGTTTCTCTCCACTAACACACCTGATTCATGATCAGGGTCGTTATCGGGCTTCTGCAAAGCTTGCTTGTTAGTTTCGGCTGTGCTGCAGGAGGGAATCATGGAAAACTGGCAGGATAGGGGCTCTCCGGGACCCAACTTGAGCACCCCTGCTCTACAGCGACTCCGAGGCCTACCCGGAGGTCGACCCTGGGTTTTGCAGTGGCAGGAATTTGAGATCCGTAGATTCCCAAGCCACCTTCTGGATCTTCTCTATTTGTAGGAAGATCCTTGCCCAAAGGGTTGTGGGCCAAAAAGGGACCGACCCAAAGTTTTGGGGGTTCTTCAATTAATGCGACCCAACCTTCTGGGTTAAATAACTCAAAAAGTTGGGTCGGCTGATTTTTTTACTCAAATCAATTGGGTTATTTAAGAACTGCAAAAACTTGGGTCAAATGAAAAGCCCACAAAGCCAACCCCAGCAAACTGGGTTGGCTTTTGGGTCATTGATTTCATTTGAGCCAACTTTTTATTAAACTCGACTAAGCGCAACTTCTGCAGAAATTGCGTGGGAATGCTAATAGCTGAAAAAAGCGCCACCTAGGCATGCAGTACCCTCCATTCATTTAGATGGAAAAGTGAAACTATGAGTCAGTTGGTATAAATGTATATCCCTTAGCATACAGCATTACAGTCGGAGGTGGGAATCGAACCTGCAACCTCCTGGTTACTGGCAATTGACCAAATGCGCCACTGAGCAGTAGAATAAGCCGACTTGTAATGATGGACGCTTGTATGGATGGAAGCGGGACTTGGAAAAAGTTCAATGTCAGTCCCATTTAACACGAATGGGCGAAAAGTTGATATTTAACGTTTAATTGTGCAAATACTGCAAGTAATGTGGAATTAAACAATAAATACCCAAGATGGCGTGAATTTTTGAAGCAAGGAAATATGATCTCGCAGTAGTTTCACGGCAAAAAAAAAGTGTTGAATAAAAATCACAACATTTGTGGTTCCAGCATTCCCACAAATGAATAACCCACTTATAATATTATAATTATAAAATTCTCATAACCAATTTTAGGGTAGTTTTGTTTCAAAAAGTTGTGTTGGTCCATTTTGGGTTAGTTTTTACCAAACTATTTTTAGAGTGCAAATTATTTTCCGGCCTTAATCTGTTCTGGATCGATCTGGGAATTCCCAGATCAGCCGGCTAATACATTTCCTGTTTTTCAATTGGTATTTGGACTATTCTGAACCTTTTGGGAGTGCAAGTGGAATGCCTCCAAGGTTTCTCCCTGGTGAGGCTTCAGGGAAAAGCGAAGACAAGCTATTAGGACAAAGTACAGGGACTTGACGAGGTCTCACAGCCGTCCAAGACTAGCAACTTCAAATGTCAGGCGGCATGGCTTAGTGGTAGAGCGGTTGTCTCAGTCCAAGTCCAAGATCTTCGGATCCAGCAGGAAACTCACCAGCAGCCGGCTTCCGCACCCGTGCAGCTCCGACTCAAAGATCAGGACCCGGTCCCGAGCGTCTTCCCCCACGGCGGGACAGCCCCCAAGCGTGACGTCGGCAGCCTTGGCCAGCCGAGACATCCCCAGGAGGTCTCGCTTGGCCTCCACCCGGATGGACTTTTCCTGGCAGATGACCAGGACGCCGTCGGGCTTCTCGGGAGGCTTCAGCTCAAACTGCGGCGGGAAGCGCGGCTCCTCTTCCGCCGGCGGGAGCGGAGACCGCCAGGACAACGCTTCGGCCACCGAACGCTTCTCTCGAGTGGCATCTGTGGATTGGAGATATCGCAAGTCAAATGATTCTCCTTTGTAACTCTACAAGACTATTTCATCAATTAAATACAGCACGGTCAATGAACGTAACACGTTTTCCCAGCAACCATGAACGTAGCAAACGATTCCCGAACCCTTGAAAACATTAGCGCTGCTAGCTAGCGTCGGTGCGCTGCCATCAAAAGCAATCGCGTCTTGAAAACCTCGTTAAACGAAAGAATGGCAAAGCGGAGGAAGACGACGTGTCGGCTACAAAACCAGGAAACCGTAAAAAGCGTTTCCGTGTTCGCTTGTGAATGTTTCATTCCATGTACAAAAATGTCGTGAATTATTAAAACATGTTCAACTTATTAATGAGGAAAGTGCGGAAACGCTTTACCTGCTGCCTGCCGGACTTTCGGCCTCAACTTCAAGTCGCGGGCCGAGGCTAATAATGCTAATGCTAATGCTACACATAAAATTGCCTTGTTAGTAGCCATGGTGACGATGTTCTGCTTTTGCGTGAATTCCTTTTTTGGGACAGGCTCATCTGAGCAAGCAAGCCAATATTGCTCATGATAGGCTCCTCCCACTGGCTGATTGCGCCGCTTCTCCAGCTGCGCCTCATCCACACGCTGATTGCCAGGTGGATGCGTGCTGCGTTCACGACCGCACAAAAATGGGAAATTAAGACCTCTGACTCGGGAAAGCAATCGGAACGCTAAAAGGCTACAAAAGCTAACTTGTGAGCCACTAGGCCATTGTGTTGTGACAGATTTGTTATTGATATTTACTGATAAATAATTTTTAAAAAACGTTTATTTTTTTTCATCCGAAAGGGGAAAATCGATCCAGTTGTGCTAGGACACCATAATATTATACTTTACATCTCATGTATGCTATTCGTTAGCCTGTGTTTGTTAGCATGAAGCTACTTTGACTTTCCTGACAAAGACAAACGATTTGCGACATGACATCTGGACAACATGGCTGACTTGTCCGTCATCCGCGTGCGTTTCAAGGTGACCAGCGGGAGAAATAATCACAATTTTAAAAAAAAAATATATATATATATATTTTTTTAAACCACACTGGCTAAATGAATGGCAGCTCACTTTTAGTTCAACTCCGCAAGTGTGTTTTGTGTTCTTAACTCATTTCATGCAACGTCACCATGCTAACAATTTTTTACTTTTGTTTAGTTTTCCTTCTTCTTCTTTTGTACACTTAGAGCAAATCAAATGATCACGTAAAACATTTTGTCCACACGGTGGAAGGATCATATGCACTAACGTGAAATATTATGTAAGATGACATCCTTTTTTGTTTAGTAACTTCTGTTGATGCGTGTAAATGTTGTGAGACTCTGACCTATACACACACACGCACACACACACACACACACACACACACACACACACATTTAAAGGTCAAGTGTGCATGCTGCTTGTTTTTCACAAACAAGACTTTTGTTTTTTTTGGGGGGGTTTGAATGTTAAAAAATGTTTTATGCATAAGACGACGTACTTTGGACTTCATTTGTTCACTTCATGTGGATCGATGACATCACTCACGCCTCCTTCAAGGAGGACATAAAAAGGACAAAGTATTCATCAAGCGGAGCAAAACAACTCGTAGCAGACTCAAGACGATTCAGTTGATATCGGTTCACCGACTAAAACTTTGACTCGTGATTCGGTCGTGTTGTTCGCTGACTCAAATTAGGGAACCGGCTGGAAACGGCGGACTCAGACCATCACTTTTGTGTCGATTTACTGACTCAAGTAAACAACGTCTTTGTAAATAGAGAAGATTCCGATGAATTCGATGAATCGGTTTTATTGGCTCAATTTAGCGGACTCGCTGCAAACGTATCAGATTCAGTTACTGACTGAAATGAAAACGATTCAGTCGAGTCGCTTCACTGACTTGCGTAATCGGGCTCGCAGTCAACACCGAAGACTTCGATGGTTTTTCTTGCGTCGATTCGCCGACTCAACGTTAAGACTCAGAAAATTCGGTCGTGTCGTCTCCACATGATGACGTCAACGGATCGGAGCCAAGAGGCGAGGAAGTGCCCGCCTCCCATCGCGCTTCGCACCTCATCAACGTTTCAGGTGTAAACACGACGACGCAACACGACCTGCCTCCAAGACGCATCAACGGCAGTTGACGCTTCCCCCGCCCTCCTCTAGGGGGGGCCGCCGCACACTATGAAATATTGACCTAGTTGAATATTTGAGAGGGAAAACAGGAAGTTCCCTTGGGCGCTTGTTAGCATCAAATATGAAAAACACGGATTCCAACAAAGTCGACTCCGACGGTTCGCTTTCCTAACTCAACAAAGTTGTTCATTTTGCATGACATGGCTGACATGTCACGTGCCGCGGTTTAATGTTACGAGTGGTCGCACAAGACGCTCAAAGGCTCCAATATAGAAAGTTTCAATAATTGATTCCTTTATGTAAAGTGGAGCAATTAGACAGAAAGCAGAACGGAGAGAGCCTCGTCACAACAACAGGGAACGTAAAAGAAATAACATTTGATCGTTCACTTGAAAAACAATTGTGACACATCTCGCAGGTTGTCCTTTTCTCATTTTGTGTTTTCAAATGAAATCTCAAGGCTTATTTAATAACTAGAAAGGATAAGAAATTCACGGTTGGTGTCGCTAACGTTTGGTGTTACTTATTTATTATTATTATTATTAGTTGGAGAAAGGTGGGTTAAAACAAATATTAACCCATTGCAAATACAAATCGACATGTGTTACACTATTATTATTATATTAGTTTGAAGAGAAAATATATCACAAACGATCTGATCGATCAAATTAAAGGTCACGCATGCGCACGGCCAACCAGACTTTTTTTTTTTTTTTTTTTTACTCTGCTTTTTAACATGAACAGTATTAGGACATCACACCGCAATTCGAAGTTTCGAACTTTTCTCGTTAACATTCACAATATTAGAAAATAATCCATAGACTCAATTAATTTGGATTCGGCACCGCTGTGACGTCATCGAGAAGCGAGAGCAAGTGAGCTTGTTTCTTTCTCGCCTCATCTTCTTCACTCAACAAGCTCCGGCGTCTCCCTCACTTCCACCGACCGACCGACCGACCGACCCACCGACCGACCGACTTCTTCGACCTCCGGTGCGGGTCCGCGACGCCTGCGACAACATGCCCGGAGCGGACCTCCGTGCCGGCGTGGGTTGCTCGGTTTAAACTGTAAAAGTTTCCATTTTTGTTTTAGCATACGCTTATTCGTGGATTTTGTGACGTGCGCGCGGAATGCCGCCGCCGCCGCCGCGTACCTCCGACGGATCCGACCGGGGTTGGTCTCGGTCCGGCCGGTGATCCCCACTTTGGACCTCGGACGCTGCCGGGCCTCCCATGCAGCTGCTCCGGCTGCTGTTGCCTCTGAGCGTCGCGGGCATCTGCTGGTTCCTTCTGCGCGCGCTCCACTGGCACGACCTCCGCCAAGGTGCGTCCATCACAACACGTACCCCCAAAATCTGGAATGAATTACGCGTTGGGGTGACATTTGAAACTTGACATTTGAAACATGCTTGACTCGAGGTGTGAAGCGAGTGTTGCACATTTTCTTCTTCAAACTTGACTTTTAACGAGCTTGACATTAGCAATTGAATTGCTCATATTGATTTTGAAGACGAGTGAAGTGGGCTCGTAGAGCGCCACCTTGCGAGAGCGTGATGAGAGGCAGGAAATGGAAACTTCTGGGAGTTTGTCGCCGTTTGTGTTGAAGTACTGAAGAAGCAGTCCACTCAAGATTGTTATTGATTTCCTATCGGCTCCACTTTGTGAGTCCTTGGACTCCTGGTCCTTGAGGGCCCGAGAGTCCTGCAAGGTTTTGGACGTTTCCCTTCTCCAACACAGCTGATATATGATCAGCTCATCAGCAAGCTCCGCATAGGCCTGATAACGATCCTGTTGATTGGAATCCGCTTGAGTTGGAAGAGGGGAACCCTCCAAAACCTGCAGGACTTCGGCCCTCCAGGACCAAGCTTGCACGTCCCTGATCTCGTGTGTCGACTGTCCAATTTGTATCCAGTGCGTTTCCGCTTGTTTTTCGAGATAGCATCCATGAGCATATCGACAATTTCTTAAAATAATCCCGTCATTTTTCAGATTTTGTGTATTTTTGACTCAACAGTTTTTCTGAATTTCACAGGATTTTTTTTGTCATAAAAAAATATTAAAATAATAATAATATATAAAAACATATTCTTAAAAACAGCATCAGCTTCTGTTTTTTTAGAGTAATTATTATTATGATTATTATTTTGACCTCTGAACTCCAAATGACTTGTTGCAGACTCGCTAATGTCCCGCATACGTCCAACGTACCTTCAACTTGATCACTTAGTGGCTCAGTTGAGGTAAGGCATGTAATTAGCAACACACGCAGTATTGGTCATGTTTTATGCTTTTTTTACTGTATGCTATCATTCTGATGTTTATCGTTTAATGAAGCACGTAAGTATACGGACATGTCAATCAATCGGCGTGGTACGCTAACAGTTACATTTCTACGGAAGCGTATTGCATGCGGGAAAGTGTCCGCAATTAGTGAGTCTGCAACAAGTCACTTGGAGTTCAGAGGTCAAAAAAAACAAAAACAAAATACTTTTTACCCCAGTTTTTATGATTTTTTTTCTTGTTTTTCGTATTTTTTAATGACAGAAAAAACAGAAAATGTTCAGAAAAACAGAAAAAAACAAAAACAAGCCCCCCACCACAAATAATTAGTCAATTAGTGAATGCAATACGCTTTCGCACTTAGGCAGTTCTTTTAAGAGGGTGACGATATGTTACATGAACTCTGCCTAGCAACAAGTGACTACAGAGCAGGAAAACTATTGTGAACAATTGTATTGAATTATTTTTTTTCTATTGATCCATTTCAGTGGAATTTTCTGATCAATGCCAAATGATCGCCGTCGTCTTTGTGATGGCGACGAGCAACAATTGCATCTCTCGGCCTGCCGTCTAACAAAATGGCTGACGCAAACCGTGCTCCAAAGCTGTCATGTGACACGTCGAGCCGTTGCAATTTCCCGCGCTAACGTGTACGTTGCGAGCGATGTCCAACGAGCGCTTTCCAATCAAGCTTTTCAATTCTCGGTTAAGGTTTCACATCAACGTTTGGAAGTGAAAAGCAGTTTGAATTTGCCTTTTCCAGAAATGCGAGCATTATTATGTGCTGTGCAGGCCACGTCGGGGCGGGCGTCTGCGAGGTGCTGACGCTGGAGCGAGACGGCGGCCACCCCAGACGAAGCGTGGCCCGGCAGACGGCTCGCTGCGCCTGCGTCCCGGGACGAATGGCCGGCACCACCCGAGCCCGACCCGCCTGCGTGAGCGGTGAGAGCCGGCAACTGCAGTCGCCGCGCTTCTCGCGCAAAAGCGACACAGCGAAAAACGCCAAAATCACGTTTCTTTCTACAAGTCCCACACGCCTCTTCACTGCTTTAGTCACTTAGTTAGTTAGTTATGCTACTGGAAAGTTGGTTACTTAAGCAATTAGCTCGCTTTAAAGTAGATAAGCTGTTGGGTAGTTTAGGGGGTTTCCTCCGTCCAGCTGGTAAAAATGTGTTTGTTTGTTGGGCTGTTGGTTAGTTAGTTGATTAGGTAGTCTGGGTAGTTAGCTTTTTAGTGTGGTTAGTAGTTAGACGTCTAAGTTAACTAGGTACGTATTCTCTTAGTCAAGTAAATGGACTGTTGGGTAGTTAGCTAGTTAAACAATTTGTTAGATGCGCTTCTGGGTAGTCAATTGGTGGTTAGGTAAGCAGGCTGATGGGTAGTTAGTTAATTAGGTGTTAAGTTTATTGGTTGAGTAGTTTGACTGTGGGGTAGTTGGGTTAATTAGGCTGTTTGTTATGCTGGATTCTGTAGTTAGGTAATTGTTGACTAATAATTAACTAACTAGAATTTATTGGTTAGGTAGGTAGTTCAGCTGTTGGGTAGTTTAGGGGGTTTCCTCCGTCCAGCCGGTAAACTTTAGTAAATTAGGTAGTTTGTTTGTTGCGCTGCTGGTTAGTTGGTTGATTAGGTAGTCTGAGTAGTTAGCTTTTTTTGTGTGTGTGGTTAGTAGTTAGGCGTCTAGGAAGTGGGTTAATTGGGTACGTATTCTCTTAGTCAAGTAAATGGGCTGTTAGGTAGTTAGCTAATTAAACAATTTGTTGGTTGGGCTTCTGGGAAGTTAATTAGTAGTTAGGTAAGCAGGCTGTTGGGTAGTGGGGTTTTCGTGTGGTTAGTAGTTAGGTGTGTGGGAAATGGGTTAATTAGGTATGTATTCTTTTAGTCAAGTAAATGGGCTGTTGAGTAGTTAGTTAGCTAGCTAAAACAATTTGTTAGTTGGGCTTCTGGGTAGTTAATTAGTAGTTAGTTAAGCAGGCTGTTAAGTTTATTAGTTGAGTAGTTTGCCTGTGAGGTAGTTTGGTTAATTAGTTTGTCGTGCTGTTGGATTCTGTAGTTAACTGGCTAACCACCCAGTTAACACACTAATAATGAACTAATTTTCAATTCTAAGTTTAATGTTTAAACTTTAGTGAATGAGGTAGTTTGTTTGTTAGTATGCTGTCGATTAGATAGTTTATTGGTTATCCGGTTGGATAGTTAGTTATTTAGTAGTAGTGCCAGCTTCAGGATGACAAATATTTGGAAATAAAAACATCTTTGACCTTTTCCACAGCGCTTTGTTGGTATTTATGTCACTTTAGCTTTAATCTGACACAAACGTTCTCTAAAACAAAACAAAACAGTTGGATAACCTCATTTGACATTTTCTTGATTTCACTTTTGTCTGCATTTAATCAAATTTTCACTATGTAGCAGTTTGGAAAATTATTGGATTTCCTGCAGGCATAAATTAGCATTTACATACAGGTAAAAGTTAGCTCAAGGTTAGCATCTAGATAAGCGCTATTAATGTCAACGCCGCGTTTCCCTTCCTGTCCGGTCAGCTGACATCGTGCTGAGTCGTCAGTGGTGCGAGATGAGTCCATGTTTGGACGACGAGGGCTGCCAACTGCTGTTCAATCCTTCGGGCTGGACCTGCACGCAACCGGGGGGGCGAGTCAAGACCACCACGGTGAGAACACTGAGCTTCAGAAATGAAAGCCATCAAGTCCATGTGCATGAAAGACTTTGCAACTTATTTTTATAAAAGTGAGCCATAAAATTGACAAGGTGTCACACAGGGTTCTGTAATAGGTCCGTTGTGTTTTACAATCTCTTTATTTCTTGTTTTTTCGTTTTCTACTCATTTATTTTATTGTCTTAATTATTTTTTCTTCATAAATTAAAGACAAAATCCGCAACGACTTCCTCAGGTTTCTATCATAATTCCATTGCATTTTTTTTGCAATCTTTTCATTTCAATTAATTTTTTTAAACAAAATTATTTTATATATATATAAAAAAAAAAACATTTCTCCCTATGTGGAAGACATAATCAACAAGTCCTAAAAGTTGTCATAGTTTTATTTATTTATTTAATTAAATGTATTTCATCCTCATATTTATTTTGGGCTTCATATAAAAAGCCATAAAATCATCACGTTTTCTGATATTTTGTCTTTTATTTTATCCTCATGAATGAAAGCTATAAAAAATCCACATGTAGTCCCACAAGGTTTGTCCACAAAAACTCCTTTGTAGGACTAACTTCTAAAAACAGTTGGTTCAAAAATAACCCCAACTATGGGTCAAAAATGGACCGATCCTCTACTTGGGTCTATTTGGCCCAACTGTGAGTCAAGAAATGGGTCTTTTAGAGTAAAACAACTCGTAAATATTGGTCAGATCCTTTATTTGGCTCCAAAAATGGGGTCCTTTTGCGTGAACTAACCCAGATAATTGGGTCAATTCGACCCATTAAGTGGATCGGCCCGTTTTTCATCCATAATTGGGTTACTTTTGACTCAACACTTTTTAGAGTGTAACATGGACTGGTCATGTCGGGCAGGTCTCCTGACACTGGCGGCGACAGGACTCAAAACTCCCATCATGCATCTTCTAGAGACAAAACATCGGACGCCATCCGAGAAGCAAGTCGCTATGTTGGACTCAAGTTTGCCTTTCAGGATCAAATTTGCTTCTTTTTTTTTTTTTTTGTCAAAGACACGAGAAGACATCCAAGAAGTCCAAGAGGACATGTTGTGATGTTGTATCTGGAAAATGTGGAATCAATCATGTCAACAACGATTTCTGCGTGTCAAAAGGTTGCCGACTGCCTCACAAAAGGGTGAAAATGAAACTTTTTTTGACAAATAAAAAAAGAATAATCATCATAAATGAAGAAAAAGTGGGGCGGCCATGAAAAATGCAGCAGTTGGCATGAAAGCGCTTGTGAACGCGCTGTGTAGCATTAGCTTGATGAGATGTCGGGACATATACACAAACGTGCACTTGATCGTTCACATGCACGCTTGGCAGCAAAAAAAAAAAAAGAAGATCACCAATGAAGACGAAGGAAGTCGCGTGCACGCGCGTGCGGAGAATAAACACAAACATGCAATCGCGTCCTGCAGACATCAACTCAATTATTCAAATGGGAAATTCCACCATAAACACACACAACGTTTAAAACGGTACCATAAAAACAAAAAAGTCGTGCAGGTTAAAACAAGACGGCCATAAACCCCCCAAAAATGTGCAGCTTAAGAAAGGACGACCATATTTTAAAAGCCTCAAAAATTGAGGACTGGCATTGATGCCCAACGACTCACTTGCCCAAAATCAAAACAAGACCAGCGTAAATTGCTCAAAAGTTGCACATCTTTAACACATTCACTGGCAGCCATTTTGACTGAAGCAACTCCCCTCGCTCCCGGCTGTTTGACTGGATTTGGACTGATTTTGCAAGGCCCACAGAATATTGGGTTCTAAGCTGAAAAGAGAACTGAAATGGTCCACAAATGAAAATACTTTTAAGTCCATGTTTTAAAAAAAACGAACATCTTTTTTTCCCATTTTTAAAAACAAATTTTCAAAATTCTGTCAGGCGATTACATTTTTTAATCGTAATTAATCACATGACTTCAATAGTTAACTCATGATTAATAGCTAATTTTATATCCATTCTAAATGTAAGTTTTCCCACTCTTGTTAACATAAAAGTAGGGAAATATGTTAAACTAATAGAAATATGGCTTCACCTTTTTAGTCATTGATTCAGTCCTTTCATAATAATTCATAAAATGGAGTTACAATTAAAACGATGTACTGTACTGTAAAAAACAAATGTGATATTGATTTGTTTTTCTGCCACTAGATGGCATTATTGCATTTGTAAGACGTTGCTGACAGCTCAGTGCATTTTTCTTTTTATATTTAGAGAAATCTAATCTTTAACATGAAGTAACTTGTGAAATTCTGGACTGGAATTCCCGCAGTACAGACTTTCCAAGTAAGGGAAAATAAATAATAAAAATTGAAAAAATGGTGGCGTTAAAGGAACTTGAAATGAACGCACTCATTTTGACACTCCTACTAAATTCATATTGTCCATCTGAACATTCTTCATTTTAGTAAAGTACTTTTTTTTTAAATGTCTTAAAATCTCCTGGTTTTTAAATGACTTGACTTCTTTTGCCTCTAAATGTTGTTTTGTTACCGTCACGTGTCTGAAATCATGAACGAGCCACAAAAAGCCGCTGAAATCCCAGAAAATGGCAACGTTTGAGTGGGGAAAAAAAGTCAGCAACGCGTCGTGACGTTAGCTTGGCCGGGTGCTATTTTTATCCCGGAAAATCAAAGTTGACAAGACGAAAATTTGGGCGCCGGCGACGACAAGCGAAAACTCGTTTCCATCGACGCGGCGAGAAGGCAAAACGTCACAAGTGAGAAACAAAAACAAAAACGAAAAGTGGTCAGCTGATGAAGCCACGTGAAGTCGCGCGTCGCTTTCATCGGGTCACCTCGTTATTCCTCACGAGGTCCAATTAGCGCCACCGTGGCGACCAATCTCAAGCCAACGTCCGCAAACCAAGCGGCCAACGCTTTGGCGGCCTCTACAAAAAACAAACAGACAAAAAAGACGCTAAAAATAAACGTTTCATGCGAATGGCGCGGCCAAACCGAACTGGGAAAAAGTTTGAAAGTTTTAATTGTTACGGCGGTGGCACGCGAGCGCGCTCGTTGTTGGACGTGGCGCCACAACACAGACTTTTTTTTTTTTTTTTTTTTTTGGAAAGCCACTCAACGCACTTTGAGGTTGTTGTAATCGTTTCTTACGCGGGCGGCCGCGAGGCGAGCATATGGACACTCGGCGGCGGACGACTGTTTGCTAGTTTCACTCGCTTGTGTTATCAAAGTCGTTTTGTGTTTTCGAATGGCAGCGCACATGCTGCTCATAAACGAAACAAACGGAAAATGGATGACAGAAAACACACAAGCTGAAATCAATCAAAACGAAACGGGACAGCAACCCCGACTTTGCTCAATATTTTTTATTTGGTTGTTACTAACATAACTATGACATTTATTTTTCAAAAATCCTTTGATAGTCATTTCATAATAATTCATAAAATGGAGTTACAATTAAAATGATGTACTGTACTGTAAAAAACGAGTGTGATATTGATTAGTGTTTTTCTGCCACTAGATGGCATTATTGCATTTGTAAGACGTTGCTGACAGCTCAGTGCGTTTTTCTTTTCATATTTAGAGAAATCGAATCTTTAACATGAAGTAACTTGTGAAATTCTGCACATTTTTAAAATTGTAAAGTACTACTTGACCCCACAAAAATATGCATTATTATGACATTTATTACTGCTAAGTTTTGACGTGAACGTGTCTGCTGCATTGCGACTGGAATTCCCGCAGTACAGACTTTCCAAGTAAGGGGAAATAAATAATAAAAATGGAAAAATGGTGGCGTTAAAGGAACTTGAAATGAACGCACTCATTTTGACACTCCTACTAAATTCATATTGTCCAAGAAACTTTATTTGGACGTACGCCGCCATTCTAAGCTGTCTGCCGAGCAATGTGAAACGCAAGTTAAGCTTCGTAGCGTTCCTAAAGAAACAACATGCGATCGGGCGAGTCGCCCTCCCTCCCCCGCGCCGCGCTTTTTAGGAACGCTACGGAAACTGACCTTGCTTTCTTTATGCGCGTTTCACATTTCTCAGCAGAGAGCCAGCCGCCATTTTACGTCACGACGCACATTGGGAATGCGTTGCCACGTAAATAACAATGCATGTCCAAATAAAGTTTCTACAAAACTGGAAAAGATTTTTGAAAAATGAATCTCATAGTTATGAAAATAATATGGAGCAAACTTTTCATGACATTTGAGGTTCCTTTAAAAAAATTCTTGTCCAACATTAAGCTGTATTTTTTCCACCAACCGTGGAATTGGTCACGTTGTCCACTTTGACTCTGCTTCGAAAAAATGTATGCACAAATGAAGATTTCCATGTCAGGGGTAGGGTTTCAATTTTGTGTCAAGCAATGAAGGTTTTCTATTCGGCTTCCAAGCTTGAGCTTGGGTTTTAATTTACGATTTCCAATGAGGCTTTCAAGCCGGAGTTCGGGTTTCACGCAAAGGGTGGCGAGTCAAGACCACCATGCCGAGACCTTGACGTCACAAATAACAGCCATACAATTGATTTTTTATTTGATTTTGGTAGAAAAAAGCCGTCAATTCGAAAAGGTGTCTCACAGGGTTCTGTCATGGGTCCACTTTATTTTTGCAATTGCTTCATTTATATATATTTTTTGTATTATTTTATTGTCTTCATTGTTTATTTAATCTTCATAATTGAAAGACATCAAATCTTTTTTTTATTGTCTTCAATTTTATTTTTAGCTTAATTTATAAAAAGCTACAAAATCAACAAGTCTTATATTTTGTCTTCATTTTTACTTATTTATCAAAATTAAATAACTCAAGAAAATTAAGAAACAATTTTATTTCATCCTCAAGCCATAAAAATCAACATGTAGGGTTTTACGTTACGGTTTTAAAGCTTGGCCAAGGTTCCAATCAGAAGTTCGGGATTCAAGACAGGGATTGGCTTTTGAATTTGCTTTCAAGTTATGGTTTCAAATCAAGCTTTCAAGTCTCGTTGATGCTTCAAGCCAAGTTGAACATTTCAAGTCAACTTTCAAGATGAGGTCAAGGTTTCAAACAAACAGTTTCACTTTTATTCATTTGCTTATCCATTCATTCATTTATTCATTTTCAATTTCGGCAATTTTGGTCCTCCGTAAATCACATTTTGATACGCAAACAACAAATTGGAGTCAAACGCCTTCATTTGGCATTTTTATTGTGGCGAAAATTGCATCATTTGGAGAATTGAAATGAGCGGAGAAGTTTGCAGTTGAAATGTTTGACAAAGTCAACTGTGCTACAAAATGTTTTTCATAAAAATAAAATCAATTGATTCATCCACCATAACTCAACTTTCATTATAGTTGACTTAAAAATGAACACTTTCCATTTTGGAAATTCTGACCCGTACTTCCTGTTCAATGTTGAGCACAGGCGGACCGGAGGGGAAACGCGGCGGCCATTTTGTGCGCTGATCATAATTACGCGCTGACACGGAGGTTAATTGCTTCATCTCGGCTGACTGCTGCAAGAGGGAGCGCATACGTCACGTGAAACTAAACGTTCCCTGACCGCCACCGCAGCGGCCGCTCAAAAAAGCACATCAGGTTCCAACCAGGACGAGATCGTAAACTCATTTGGTGCCGGAAGTTTCTTAGAAGCACATTTTGAAAGTAGGAGGAGTGTCAAAATGTGTGCATTCATTTTGAGTTCATTTTAAGTTCATTAAACACCACAAAACATTTTTTAAGACCGGCCCTTACTTGGAATTCCAGTCGCAACGCAGCAGAAATTTTGCAGTAACACATTTCATAATAATGCATATATTTATGGAGTTGTATTTTGCAATTTAAAAAATGTGCAGAATTTCACAAGTTCCTTCATGTTAAACATTAGATAGTTCTTAATATAAAAAGGAAAATGCACCGAGGTGTCACAACAATTGCAATCATGCCATCTAGTGGCAGAAAAATGACCTCAACACAAATCAACATCACACTCGTTTTTTACAGTACAGTACATTTATTTAATTTTAACTCAATTTAATGAATTATTATCAAATGACTAAGAGATGCAGCCATATTTCTATTAGTTTAATACCCCCCCCCCCCCCCCCACACACACACACACGATATGAAACATATGTTAATGTCCTGCCCTGGATTGGCTGGCAACCAGTTGCCAACTGCCCGAAGCCAGCTGGGATAGGCTCCAGCACCCCCTTGTGAGAAATAAGCAGTTAAGAAAATGGCTGGATGGATGTTAACGTCCATTTTATTGTACATTTAGGGTTTGAAGCAAGGGTTAGTGTTTGAAACTAGAATTCCGAGCCTTCATTACGGCGTTCAAGCCGAGTTTGAAAATCTCGTTTCAAACCCCAACCGTGGTTTGAATTCCGCATTTGACACCATACCCTTTGTTGGAAACACTCATTTGAAATTTAGAGTCTCAAATTAGGCTTTCAAGTTTTATTAATGGTACGATTTGAAACCAGAGTTGTGATTTGAAATGACGGTGTTGCTTCATCATCCCCCGACATCAACCCTACTGTCAAGCAGTGGCGGAACGCCGCTAAGCTAAGCGCTAACACGTTAGCAGATTGACGGCGTCGAGAAGATTAAGGCCAAAGGGGTCCTCACTAACCGCCGCACTTTTCCTCCAAATGGGATGGGACGTGGCGAGGGCCCCCCCCCCCCCGTTTGCCGTTCGGCGGGAATTCAATTACCCGCCTCGTCGGTGGCCAATCTTCATTAAGCCCGTTCTTAATTCACGCGTGCGCACGCCACTTGGTGCCGTCAGGCCCTTCGCGGTCAAGCCGTCGGGCACGTGGAAGGGCAGCTCATTCGTCATCCCGCCGTTGATGCTAATGGGCGGTCCGGGACCACATCAGTTAGCTGCGCACGCTAAGGCTAACTCGCTCCACGTTGGAAGACAAAAAAGTTGGTGTTGGGATTGGATGTTTGTGGCGCAAGAAGCACCAATGCAGTGTAAAATACTCGGAGAGAGATTTGACATTTTGAAAAGAATTAAGGCGCCTCAAAGTCCTCGTTATAGCACCCCCCCCCCCCAACCACCCACCCCCCTCACCCGCCTCCGCTTCTTGGAAGTGCAGCAGATGAAAGGATCAACGAGGTGTGAAATGGTCTTAGAAGCGTCGGCTCCATTCTCGCACCCGTCAGCTCCCTAATGGAGGCCCAGGAGATTACACTAGCCCCCCCCCACCCCCCCCCACCACCACACTAACCCACCTCCCACCTTGTTATAGGGACATTCTGCCACAAAAGAAAGTATGAATACATGTTTTTTATTCTGCTAACTTATCTTTTTTCACTGTAAATAATTGTGGAATGCGTGATGATTAAAATGTTTGTTTTTAAAAAAATAATAATTATGCCTTCTTGTCTGTCCGCAAAGAACAATCGGCATTTCCCCGCCTTTTTCAATATTACACTCTAAAAAGTTGGGTCAAATTGACACATAAAGTGGATCGGTCCATTTTTGATCCATAAATGGGTTACTTTTGACCCAACAGTTTTTAGAGTGTATTCTTCTGTGTATATGACACAAACGTGTAAAAAAAAAAAAAGTAAAAAAAAAAAAGATGAAACATTTTTTGTTGGTTTTTTTGGGCCATTCGCTTAAAAAATAGCCACGAGAGGCAGTGGTGGATATAAAAAAAATCCTGCACCTCACATGCTTATTTTGTACTTTAAATATCAAAATAAGGTTGTTACTTTTGAAACCTAGCCCCTCCCTGTTGGCAGGCATTTTGTTAGTGTTAGTAGCGCACATCATAGGAGATACACTTTCAACTGCAGAAGCAATAAAAATAAAAATAAAGTCTTGATAAATAATAAAGTTATATTCTAAATGTAACTAGAGACATCCTATGAAGATGAACAGCACAAAGGAAGAGCATCTTGTCGTTTGACAGGCCTTGTTAGCGCCGCCAGCTAATTCATTAGCTCGCCCGCCACGGAGCTTCCTGATTGGTTCATTAATTAGCCCACTGTCGATCGGAGTGATCATCTTGTCAGGGAATGTTTGGAATAAAGTGCAGGCTTCTTCTCTGCCAACTCGTTAGCACCTCCATTAACACACATACGAGCAAAACCAAAAAGCAATCACATTTTTTAAATTTAAATCGTTACAAATGCCATTTGTCCATAAATCGTTTTTTTTTTTTTTAATGCATTAAATACCGTAACTGAAAATATAGGAAATAAACAATGCAACTAACCAAATTAATAATGCAATGAAAAAGAATGCCATTAATTAAATACAATTAAGTGCAATTTACATGTAATATATAGTATATGTAAATACATAAATATATATGTAAAGTGCAAAGGCTACAGAACATTAAATGTTTTTGTTTGTTTCTTACTGGTATTTCCCCCCAAAAAAATTTAAGTTCAGTATTTTTGTGTGTAGGTACAATATCATACAGGTGCTGCACTTTATAAAAAATTTTTTTTTTAACCCTTTCAGGGAGTGTAAATAACGCTAATGTAAACGTTAGAATCAAATTGATATATATAAAAACATTAACATACATAAGTAGCCGACGTCCAAACGTTGTAAGATTCCACACGTCCTTCTTCTTCCTTCATCCTCAAGTGCGATGGCGACTTGTTTGCTTTCCGCTCCTTAGTTCAGTCCAAGAGGCTTTTCTTTGTCAAACGAAACATATTTTGTCTCGTTTAAAGACAAGTTAACTTTAGGTGAGCTAACTTTCTTAGCAACATGTACGTCGTTTCTCCCGTTTGTTAATTACTGTTGATGTATTTTCAATAAAGTTTTATTCAAATTGGAGATAATCGTTGATCATGTACTTAGCTTTTATGTAAGCTACTGCAGTAGTATTTATTAAGTACTGAAATATACTTTACACTCATTGTAAAATCATTACTGTAACACAATTACGCTACGTTTATTATTTCTCTGTGTTATGTCATGATATTAAAATAAATAAATAAAATGAAGGCAACGAGGAAACCAGCACCTTCACCAATGCAAAACCGAAAACACTGCCATCTTCAGGCCAGAAAATGCAATTGCGTGTTAGGTTTGATAATATTGGCTAATAAACAGGAGCGCAACGGTGGGAGAAATCGGTCAATTTGATGTGAGGATTAGTTATGTATTCTACAAACGATGGATAACTCAAATGAGCATCGACGCTCAAGTTGGCTATACAGTTGCGCTCCTGTCTATTAGCCTATATTATCAAACCTAACACGCAATTGCAGTTTCTGGCCTGAAGATGGCAGTGTTTTCGGTTTTGCATTGGTGAACGCTGGTTTCCTCGTTGCCTTTAATTAAAAAAACAACAACACTGATTTGAACCTGCTCTCATTTCCACAAAATCAAAAGAGTTTCTCGCCTGTTTCACACTCAACACTCCAGTTTTCAAATCAATTTAACTCGTATCTATATATTCGAATGTTCTTCCTTGTTATTGACGTGTTAAACTGTAGGTAGAGATTAGCAAAATAAAAAATAAAATAAAAAAATCTTACCCTGGCACCAGAGGGGCTCCGTAGCATTCTCCTCCTCCACACACTTTGTATATTATTTGTTTCTGTAATTCAATGAAATAATTGATATATGTCATTACTAAAACGTCATTTAATATAAATTTAAAAGAATCGATTACATGAACAAGCCATTAAACACGCAAGTGAAGAGATTAACTAATAATTAACAAATTTAGGTTATTACTGTAAAACAAATACAAAACAATTCAACCATTACAAATTGTAGGATTTAACGTAGGGCTAAATATTGTATTTAAGATTGATTATTTTACTTAATGTTTGCAACAATCATATGTGGCTTTTGTTAATAAAGATGTTTCTTCATGAGGATGCTATTTAATAAGCTAATGCTAATCAGCTGTGCTGCAGCTGTCTTGTTCATCTCTAGAGACGTTCAATGAAGCAGCGAAATATCTTCTAATTGATGATAATCAATTATTGATTTGAAGTTTTTTTTTATTATTATTGTCAAACAAGTGTAAAGAAAAAATGCCTTTTGGAGCTCCAACTCGACACTCTGTAGCTAGAACATCATCGCCCCCTGGTGGTCGAACGCATATATGCGTGCAAGCGTTTGCCCAAGGTTGGAAATGTCAAACATTAAAATGTGGTTTGTAGTTAAAAGAAAAACTAATGAATGAAGCCCATAGAGCATAGGCGTCAAACAGTCCTGCAGGTTTCGGAGGTTTCCCTTTTCCAACACAAGCTGATTCCAATCAGCAGGATCGTTATCAGGCTTACGCAGAGCTTGCTGATGAGCTGATCATAAAAAAAATATATATATATATATATATATATATATATATTAAAAAAAAAAAAATAATAATAATAATAATAAAAAAAAAGAGCAATGATGATGACATTTCCGAATGAACAATACTGAGCTCTTAAAATAAAAAAATAATAATAATAAAAAAAAAAAAATAATAATAATAATAAATCAGCTGTGTTGGAGAAGGGAAACGTCCAAAACCTGCAGGACTGCGGCCCTCCAAGACCGGAGTTTGACACCTATGCATTAAGTCAAGTGTAGACTGTAAGCTTCACACATAAGAAAACATTAACAAATTGAGACACAAACAGCAATTCAATACATATTTTAATTTTTCAGTGTTTTAGTATAAAAAAAACAAAAAAAAAGCCAGCGTGTTGGCTGTTTTCCCACTCCCGTTGGCTATAATGACGTTTTTTTGTTTTGTTTAATTCCCAGAGCTAAAGTACCAAAACTATTTACATGCACGCATACAAGTAAAGAAAACAGGAAGTCGCACCACCCATCATTCTACCCTGTCAAAACAAAAGCTCGCTGGCTCACGGAGCTTGCGCCAAGTGTGAAATGTGCCCCCGCGATCGTCTCACTAGAATCTACAAAGTCATTCATATACATTTACATTTATATATGATCTGCTTTACAATAAATAAGCACAGGCACATTCTGTTTGCCTCTCTACTCTGAAAAACAAACAAACAAACAAACAAACACACACACACACACACACACGCACACACGCACACACACACACACTAAGGCCCAATACAAACAAAACGCTAGAGTAAAAGAAAAATGAGAAATAATAGTTGGTGGACTTGTGGGGAGGTTGATATCAGATTTTTTTTTTTTTTGGTTTTGCGCCGCTTCAAACGACGAGCACGTCTCTATAGATTTGATATAAATATGTACAAACGAGTAGTCGTGTAAAAACATACTTTATAAAAAAACAAAACTTAATGCCAAAGACGTAGCTTGAAAAGTCAATAACTTAAAAAAGTAACAAAAACAAACAAACAGATACAGCATGAATGAGATAGCACCACAAGATGGCGGCGGCCATCGTCGCCTCAAAAAAAAAACGTCCCGATGACCAAGTGAATAAATTAGTGTCAAGTCAGCAGCTCCACTTACATGAGCTGACACACGTTCTCACGTCACCCACTTCAAGATGAATGGACTAATAATTGGCCCCTCGCGGCTGAAGCCAGAGGGCAGCCATCTTATGTTGCCACTGCTCGTTTTGGCTGAAAACACTTGGCAGCCATCTTATGTTGCCACGTTAGGTTTACATTTTACAGCCAATTTTGTCCCGACGGGCTTGGCTTTCATTCCATTGCTGCTGGCTCTGACATCATGCAGACGAAATCTGAAGAGAAAATTTATATTTGTAATGCTATTCTGAGCGATAAAGTGTAACATATGTAGTGCTTCAACCCAGACTTGGTGGTGCAAGAGCAACCATATGCCAGAAATGACCACATTTTCTATGCAGAGACAGTAAATGGTGTGAAAAAGGCCGCAGGGAAATCAACGTATGCAAGTTAGGCGAGCTAGCAAGTGGCAACGCAAGATGGCCACCGCTGGTTTGACTTCTCCCAACAGCATCGTTGGTCCATTCATATACAAGCCCGTGACTCGGATTTGCGCACTTTCAAAAACACGCACACGCAATCTTGCACACAAGAACACACTCATACAACCATGCGAAAACACATTTACACAAACACTCGCACACAAATTCTTGGATGTGTACACACAAAATAACACACGCACGCGCACGCATGCGGTCTTCGTGGCAGTAAAATAATTGCAGCACGTGAGGCGGTCGGTCTCAAGGGCACATTCATCCAGCCGTTCGCTCGCTCGTTCGCTCGTTTTTCTCCCGTCGCCAAAGTGTTGGCGTTGCATAGGTTTTGGGACAAAACAAGATGGCCGCCGCAAGCTACAGTATGTCAGACGATTGTGCGTGAGGAGGCGTTCCCGGCGGCCAAAAACAAACCAAAAGCTGGAGAGAGGCGACGCGGGCGTCAGTGTTGAGCGGGCGCGGCTCTCCCGCCGCCGCCGCCGCCGCCGCCGCCGCCGTCGAGGTGCTTCCTGGCCCGCTCGAAGGCTCGCTGCACCGATTTCTGCAGGTGAGAGCGGCGCGACTCCAGCAGCTTGACGCGGTCCAGACCGTGGTCCACGCCGAACGGAGACATCTTGGATCTAGGAAGCCATTGCCTGAAGGGGGCAGGAAGGAATGTCATGTGAACACCATGTGACGTTAAAAGACACGTGTGTCTTATTCATTCATTCAAACACATTCACTGGCAGCCATTTTCACTGAAGCAACCCCCTTCACTCCTGGCTGTATTTCCTGGTTTTGGACTGATTTTGCAAGGCCCACAGAATATTGTGTTCTACTGCTATCAAACCATGGAACGTCTTCTTTCATCAGGAAAAAAAAAAGTACATTTCTATCAGTTCCCGTTTTGCAGCAATTAACATTAGAATATAGCTAAATGTCATCATTATTCACAAATCTGCTTAGAACTGTGGGTAAATCAGCTGGTTGCAGTTAAAAAGCTCGTAGTTGGATCTCGGGACGCGAGCTGACGGGACGCCGCGGTGAGCAGACTTCCTACGAATGTTCAAGAACACGAACAACCAAAACCAATGCACGTTTTTATGGACTTTCTGACGCTACATACAAAAGCATGTAAAAAAACAACTTTGCGAACACGCGCCATTCAAGACGTGAGCGGCTGTCAGCCATTTTGTGTCTCACCAGCTGCGCTTGCTGTCGAAGAAGTGGACGAGGAAGAGTTTCTCTGCGGACCTGAACTGCATCCGCTCGCCGGCTCGGAGCACGTCCCGCGGCGGGCGGGGAAGCTCCGCCGCTGTTGCCGCCGCCGCCGCTGTTGCCGCCGCCGCCGCCCCGTTGCGCTGGCGCCGCGTCGGCCGCCCCGTCCTCCGCGCTCGGGGCTCCATGATCTGCGGCAAACAAACACGGCGCCGGGTGAGCGCTTGGGCGGAGGGACGTCCACCACTGGAGTCACAAGCATGCAAAGGCGGCGGCGTCGCCGCCACCACTCGCGTGACGACGGCCGTGGGCGACCAATCACAAGCACGCACGATGGCACGGAGGCTGATGGGTAATGATGAGACGTGGCGGGCGGGTGGCTTGGAAAGTCACTCACCAGGGCGGGATAGGAAGGATATCCACTACATTTAGCCCAAACTAGCTTAAGAGGCTCCACAACAAAGGGGGAGGCGGCCGAGGGTTTCCACGCCTCTACAGGAACAACACAAGTCGATTACGAACCAGGACACAGCACGCGCGTGCGAACAAACACAACATATTTGTTGAGCGCGAGCAGTGCAAAGGTTTTGGGATCAAACCGTCCGTGCACGCGTGTAAAGTGCAACAACCTTTAGAAGTGGCCCGGCATTCAGATTATGGGATTTGTTTACGATTCGTTTGTTTGCAGGCTTGCTTGAAAAGGAATCATTTTGTTTTTGCGACTCTTCAAATGGAAAAAAAAGAAAATCAACCTCGGAGCAGATGTTATCTTCGTCTCTTGCGCAGTTGTTACGTTAAGCCTGCCCCGCGCGGTGAGTTCAAACCCAAGTTGGACTCAAATATAGCATAAAAAAAAAAGAAGATTAAAAAGAAAAACCAAGATTCTGCGGAGTAAGACAGACTTCTCCGCTTCGGCGCGGGCGACGTGCGCGGGTGCAGCGAGGGACGTCGGCGCCGGCACCTTCTCAGCCGCGCGCTGGTTGCAGGCAACCGTGGACATCGCAAGCCTGCCAGCGCGGAGGCTGTCGTACCTCATAAACCGTATTCGTTTGGCTCGGTGCCGCAAAAATCTCGACCGTTTTGGAAACCCGGAAATGGAGTCAGCGCGTGTGAAATCCAGCGCCAGTGGGTGACACCAGCACGCCGGTGTAAGTAAATGTTGCGTTCAAGTGCGCCGTGGAAAATCGGCAACTGTTCTACTCCCGCCTTCAGAACCGAAACATGCCACCGTTTAATTTGACGTGAATCGGTGCTCGGAAGTACCGACCCAAACGGTCCATACCACAAAAAAGTACAGTCGTCGGTATCCATCCCGAATCAGAGTAGGACTAAATTTTCTATGACAGTCCTGCGTCTCACGTCTTTCAACTTTATGAACAATCCGTTGTTTTCACCAATATTGGTCGACGAGCACTGACTTTAAACAACGACCAAATCAATGCCACATTTGACTCATTATTATTCACGAATGAGGGCATCAGAACTTGAGAGCAATTCTTCTCCAGCCTTCCGCTTTGGCCAAAATGCGGCCAAGAGCTGACGAGCGTCTTTTCGTTGTGCACGAAAGAACGGCGCAATCACCTGACGGGACCTTGGCGTGCTGGCTCAGCTCTCCGTTCTCGGCGCAGGCCGTCGGGGCACTTTCGTCGTCCGCCGTGTTGCGTCGAACCGCGGCCGCTGCCGCCGGTCGCCCTTTGCCGCTTTTGGAGAGCGTCACGGTACTGAAAAGGGAAAAACAAACAAAACAAATGATACAAGCTCGAATTGCACATAAATAAGTTGGTAAAGTGTCAACACACTGAGTAAATCCTTGAATAACACAAATACTAAATGTGGTGGAATCTTCTTGGCTAATTATTGAATGTTTTTTTTTATTATGATAAAATACCTAATGTAGCATATTTTCATTAGACGTAATGTTTTATAGACCCCTAAGGAGCCATATTTAATTATTTGTACATTGACTTTAGAGTTCTAGCAGCTGTTTTGTTTTGATTCTGTCAAGCTGGCACTGACGTTGCATATCTGATACGCATCAGATTTTCGACCATATATGGATATCAGATTCCACGCCTTTTTTTTGGTGCCACTTGAGGGCAAAAAAAGATCATTCATTTTTGGGGTACAAAACAAGAAAATGTTTAAACGTAAAAAAACAAATAAAAATTATTAAGACAAATACAATTCTTGAAACACTATAATTATGCAAGTTCCTTTTGGATGAAACAAAATTTATTAAATTAGTTATTTGATTTTTTTTTGGTTGTTGAAAGGTGCAAAAGTATAACCTCGCCAGCCAGATTGATAATTGTGATTGACTCGAGGGAGTTCTTCACATGATCAATCTGGTACGTCACTGGGCAGACCCGGTCGGGAAAGGCGGGGCTTGATATGTACAATACTTCGAGCTGATTGGACGATGGCGGCATCTTTGCACATTTTGTTTTGATCCAATGAAGGCAACGGATGAAAATCTGGCGCCCAAACAACAAGGACAGACGAGGACGCTCACCTGGCACCGGACAGGGCGCTGCCGCCTGAGGAGATGCTGGACTCGGAGGCGCAGCGGCGTCGCGGCTCGAGCAATCGAGGCGGCGAGGCTTCCTCCTCCACCACAAAACCGTTGGTGATCCCTGCCAGGACAAACGAGCTCATGAACGATCCGTTTTAAGGACGCCAGTTCAACTCTTTGGATCGATTCTGCTTTGTGAGGAATACTTTCAGTCAATTAGAGATAGACCGATACGGTTATTTCAGGGTCGATACTAGGGGTGCACCTTATCACAATTTTCTGGCCGATCACTTCTAAAAAGTCTGACCTGCCAATCCCGATTTTTTTCATAACAATCAGTATACAGAGTTCAGAGTTCCAATCTTATTTTATTGGACAACATTGAACAATATCTGTGAAATAATACAAACGGGTTGTTTTAACTGCAAATTAAGTAGTTCTCTGAAATAAAAATGAAAAGCCCATTAGTCATCTCAGCAGAAGAGGACAGTGGCTGACTTTTTCAGACCTCTGAAGAGGGAGATGAGATCGGTGGAAAAGATCGGTTTATAATTAAAAGGGACTGCAACATGTTCAAATGCTAATTCCTCACCGAAATCATGACCAAAGTTGTGTTTTCCTCCATTGGCCCCTGCGCGAGAAACTCGAGGTTATTCTGCTCTCCGAGCACCAGCCCCTCCCAACCTGAGAAAACAAGCCGTTGGCACGGTTTGACGTCTCTGCGGACTAAACGCGCGCCCGCTTTCTCTGAACATTCTGCCCAAATGAAAGCAATCAATTCTTCTCCCCCCCCCTCCTTTTCTCTAACCTCTCCGCTCACCTCCTCTTCCACAATTTCTTGCGGCAAGGACCCGTTTTGTTTCAAATGTTTATTCAAGAATTGATGGCTCGCGTGACCAAACGCAGAGATCGAGCGGCCCGTGAAATTTAGAGTCCATTTTGAAAATCGGCTTAAAACCTATCGGTATGTTCCGTGGCCGTTGCATGAGAGGGTCGCGGCAGCCACAGGGGGGGAGGCGGAGTTTGACTGAACCCAGCGTTTGACTTCCGGGTAAGAAAAATAGCCACCGAAAGAACTCCTATTTCATAAGAAATGACATCGCGATTGTGTCAAAAGGTAAGATTTTATCATGATGTGCCTAGAATTAACTGTGGAAGGGCTTCAAATACCTTGGTGTAATCCCTTTAAGGGGTCGGCCGATCACCGATCCCCCAAAACTAAGAAAATCAGGGCCGATAAATCAGCCGGCTGATCGATTGGTGCAACCCTAGTTGATATCGATACAGATGATTAGTAGTCATGGACACCAATACCCGATATTTGGAGTCAATATTCATTTTCAATTAAAAGGGAAATATTGGCATCGAAATTGACAAACAATACAAACTCCAGCTCTTAAATTTGTTGAATTTTTAAGCATATGTTTATTAAGCAACTTTTAGGATTCATAAAATAAAATAATAATAAAAATAAAATAAAATAGTCAATAGACATCTTAAATTTTAAGACAAAATTCTGACATCTCCCAAGGGCCGGTAGCATGTCTACAAAAATCAAATTAAATATTAAACAAGTAAATAGCTCCCTATTGTTTTCTGAAGTAAATCAAGTTTTCAAAAAATATTTCAGCATTCAAATTTTACTTATCTTAGTTATAATTTCAAACAAAAAACAGAAGGTTGCCAGGGTCAGCAGCATCTCTCACAACGTTAAGTGACATTTTAAATACTTTCCTGAAGTTGACACATTTTTAAATGGATATATTATTGGCCGTATGATTCTTCAAAAAGACAAGATGCCAATATGTCAAAATGCTGAATATCGGCACCGATAATCGGTCTATCCCTGCAGTCAATTATTGAACGGGACCAGCAGTCCAAAACAAAAAAAAAACACCGCAAATGAGAAAACTCGCATGGACAAGTCGCAAACTGAGGAAGCATTTTTTTCCCTACCTGTGCCCAGACGCTTGATGGGCGACTCCTCGTCTTCCTCGCCGTCGACGCTGCTGCTCCTCGGTCGCTTCTTGGGCAGCAGGAGGGTCTCCAGCCGAGGGATGACCACCGACAAAAAGGTCTTGGCGCCCAGTGGCGGCGATTGCGGGGGAGCGGCGGGAACCTCCTGGCCTGTGGCCGGCTTCTGCGGACTGACGCTCTTGGACTTTCCGAAAAGGCCGCTGGTCCGTTGCTCGGCTTCGTCGCCGTTGGGGAGGTGCCCGTTGAGCTTGGGGCGGGGCTCTGAGGTAGCGGAGGTGCAAGTGACGTCGCCCGGCTCCGTGGGGTCGCGCGCCGCCGGCTTCAGTGGCGGCGGCCCCAGATCGGGCGGCGTCGGTGGCGTTTCCGATCGCGTCGACGTCAGGGGCGCGTCTAGCGTCGGCGGAATGGAGACGCTCAACTCGGGAGCGCGGGGAGACGGCGGCGCGTCGGGTGCCGGCCGCTCCGGCGGTCGGGCGGCGGCCGGTAATGACTTCTTGAGGCTCATCTCGCTACGGACCTCCATGATGGTCTTTTTGAGCAGCTTGAGCCTCTTGCTGCGAGACGGGCTGTTCTTCATGGCTGTGCTCAGGTCCAACTTCTCCAGGAGCTCCTTCAGCTGATCCTCCAGCGGCGTCAGGCGGCGGTACGAGGGGCTCAGGAGGCGGTCCACTGGGCAACAGGAAATAAAAGAACACCTTTAAACATTGTCATCTTATACATGGCTACCTTCATGCAACTGAGCGGCCCGCCGCTATTTGCCAGGGAACGGGACCGAGCCCTGCCACGAATTAGGGCTGTACAAAATATTGAAAAAAAATATCGACATCGCGCTATTGGCCCATGCAATATACATATCGCGAAGACATGCATCAAATTTCTTATGGAATTTTGTGCTTTTACCTGAATTTGACCAGTCTAACGCTAGCTAAAATGTGCACCGCCCGCCATGCAATAATTGATCATCCAGAGGTCATTACAATTAATTAACTAAGAATACATTGAGTTTGCTTATTTTGCTACATGAAACAATGCAATTATTTCATTAGATAATAAAAATGTCATTTCTATAGGTATGTGTTAAATATCGCTATAATATCAATATCAAGTTCCTCAGTGCCTTACAGCATACTTTGGTGACAGAGTAGTGTTTTTAAATCTAATCTCCGTTTTAGTCCAGTATCAATCACGCTTGTTAGTTTATATCAAAGTTAATCAACCTCATCTTGCTTTTATTTAATCCATTTTAGTCAACTATAAATCTAGCATTTTAGTCCACAAGAAAACTATTTTATTCATCTACTTTTAAACAACAAAAAACGTTAACATTTTAGTCTAGTTTTAATCAGGGCAATTATTTCACCCCTGAATATTTTTTTTGCCGGCAGATTATGTTGAACATTTCGGATTTAAAACTATTTCACATAAAATGTTCTCTCAATTTTTTTTATGAAAAACAATTACAGTATATCAACAAGTGGCTACTATGGCTCTATGCTATGAGCTAGTAAATTAGCCAGCATTAGTTAGCGGTCGGATTAACATTATTACTGGAACGTTATAGCCCTTGGATTAATGTCACGTTATAACAATAATTGACTTCTTTTTTTTTTTAACCTTTCGCCGTGATTCCACTTCCTGTCTGTCCCATGTGTTTGTGCATGTTGCACTCGCTAGCTGCAGATTTGAAAGGGGTGTGTGTCACATGACTGTGTCACATGACTGTGTCACATGACTGTGTCACATGACTTTGTCACACAAGTGACAGACAGCAGAGAGAAGATTTGCCAAAATTATATCATTTTCCTCTCGTTTTTGTTCATGAACTAAAATGTCCATTGATTTTAATTCAGTTTTTATTAAGTGAAGTAAATTTTTCGTCTCATCTTCATCAGTTGACGAAAATGCAGACTGATTTAGTCCCAGTTATCGTTTATTAATGAGGGTGGGTTTTAGTCAAAATTATTTTTGTTGACGAAATTAACACTGAGAGGCAAAAAAAAATTGGCTGGCAACGATTGGCTGGCAACCAGTTCAGGGTGTACCCCGCCTACTGCCCGAAGCCAGCTGGGATAGGCTCCAGCAACCCCCGCGACCCTTGTGAGGACAAGCGGTACAGAAAATGGATGGAGGCAAAAAAAAAAAGAAAAAAGATTCTTGAGCATGCAATGCTCTACCTTTGTAGAAATGTTCTGCACTCTTTTGAGGTACCACTTTATGTCCTGGAAAGTGACTCACCGTCGTCCCAGGTGAAGGGCAGCGCCGCCTCCATTTTGGGGGCCTGGGGCAGCATCAGTCCACTGGGGAAGTCGAAGCCGATGCGGTCGGCCTCCTTGCGGGCGCGCCGCAGGATGACGCCGCCGTGGTCCTGCATCCGCTGGCCCACCTTGTAGAAGAAGGTCTCCTTGGCGTTGTATTTCATGCAGTTGGCGATGATCAGGTCAAAGTCGGCCTCAAAGTCGTCCAGGCTGCGGTAGGCGTGGCCGTCAATGCGCGTCCTCATGGTGGCGAAGTCCATGGGCTGCGTGATGTGGTCCAAGTAGTCTGGGACCTGCAAATTAGTTTCAAGGGGACCCAAAATAATTGCATGAAAATATGACAAACGTGACACCGCCCCATTTGCGAGCGCGCGTTGTTGGCTGACCTCTTTTATGCTGACGGGCTGAGCAAAGACGTTGTACTGGTCCTTCTGCTGCAGCTGGCTGAGCACGGTCCTCAGCAGGATGCTGAAGGGCGTCAGTTGGACCTCCAGCGCCGACTGCTGCAGCTTCAACTGGTAACCGAACACACACGCATGGAAAAATGGTTTTCCAGTGAGCTGGAAATGAAGTACTGTAAAAAGTAGGTCAAAATGGACGATAAAGAGATCTCACACGCTAAAAAAAGTTCAAGTATGAAATGTATTCATTTTTCATTGTGCAGTATTGTAAGTGCTGTGTCGGGCTGCTCAATCATAGAAAAAAACATTTTAATAAGAATGACAAATTATTTCGTAAGAAACAAGAAAATGTTCAAGCATTTAAAAAAATAAACCACTATAATTAAATAAGTTCCTTTTGGACCAAACCGAATTTATAAACTTGAAGTTGGAGTGCAGCTTGTGCACTGTGCAGTAGAACAATCATTTAGTTTTTGGTACAAAACAAGAAAATGTTTAAACGTAAAAAAAAAAAACTATTAAGATCTTTGAAAAACTATAATTATGCAAGTTCCTTTTGGATGAAACAAAATTTATTAAATTGGCTGTTTGGAAAAAAAAGGTGCAAATGTATAAATTTAAACAACTCAAAAATGTGTATTCATCATCTTTTTTTTAACGATTATGCTGATTTTGTAATAATTGAAATTGTAATTTCATTTTGATGAATCGCACAGCCCTAGTGCTGTATAAACCCCCCTCGATGGCTGTAATGGAATGGAGAGTCAGCAGCCAATTAGAGGAGCAATCAAGCGAATGAAAGTCCTTCAATTTATTTATTTTTATTTATTAACCTTTTCACCAAGTTTTAATCAATAAGTGTATGTTTTTGACATTTATATCAATGAAAACAGGGTTGTTCAGAAAGACTGCAGCTATCAGATATTTGGTTAATTACAAATTATTATTGAAGCTAAAAAACGGATTGTGCCTGACGTTCGACCGACCTCCTCCCTCTTGAGCTTCTCTCTCTTCCTGATGAGTTCCAGCAGCAGTCGCGCTCGTTCCAGGTCGTGTCGAAGTCGGTGCCACTCCTTCAGCTGCTCCTTCAGCGCCTGGTTGGTCTCGGCGCGATCCTGAAGGAAGACCCAGGGCGGGTTCATTAAAAAAAAAAAAAATAATAATTGAAAATAAAACTGACAGCTGCTCAAATAATCGGTGGCCGCTCACTGCCGACGGGGACTTGGGCGCCTGCGACGGGTTGGCCTGCAGGCGGCGGATGAGCGGCACGTTGTTCCTGGACTGCCTCTTGAGCACCCAGTAGCTCAGAACGCGCTCCACAAACAGACGCTTCCTCTGGACCGCCACCTGGTTCAGGATGCTGTCCAGGCTGACAACAGGGTGAAACGTGTGAATGGTTTGCTTTTGCTTTGTCACACAAACTGCTCTCGGGTTTTCACATTGGTCACATTTCTACCTGGTACAAAACAAGTTTTCACAGATTAAATCGGCAACAATGGACACACCTTTGCAATTAAAGGCACTCTTGACTCATTTTGCCCTTTTTTTAGCAGTAAGAACATAATATTTTGTCTATTTTTTCCCCCATGTACAATTAATACCTTTTAAAAACACATTTTGTTGCTTGCTGCCGACTGAAAATGACATCACAGGTACTCAGACCTATCGTGGCGCAGTTTGAGAACGTCACATGACCAAACCCACACAACAGGTGAGCCGCGATTGGTCGTTACCCGAGCCCCGAGCACATTTTAAAGGTATCATTGTACATGAAAAATAAAGTCATCAAATGAATTATAGACAAAATATCTATTATATATATATAATTCTTAACTGCTGAAAATGGTTAAATGAGTCAAGTATGACTTTAAGGATAATTCATCTTAAGTTGCCATGGATAGCCTGGAAATAGATTTCCATTTCTTAACTTGACATGTCTGGAATAATTTGAAGTATTTAGTGCTTATTTAAAAAGGGACACTTGACTCATTGAGACATTTTCAGCAGGAAAAAGTTAATATTTTGTCCAGAATGAATTTGATAACTTACAATGATATGCCTTTGAAAACAATTTTTCCACTTTCTGTCAACTGAAGATGACATCACCTGTGCTGAGGAAGTAGGTAACGACCAATCACGGCTGACCAAATTAAAAAAAACAGGTGAGCCATGATTGGACCTCAGCACAGGTGATGTCATCTTCAGTGACTTGACAGCAAGTGGAAATTATTTTTCAAAGGTATTAATTGCACATGAAAAATAATGCCGTTATGAAATTAATTCTGGACAAAATATTACCTTTTTATTGCTGAAAATGGCTCGATGAGTCAAGTATCCCTTTAAAAGAGCAATTATTGCGTGTGTAATGATCTCATGTTTGCTGGGACAAAACTAAGCAGGAATCGTCTGAGACTCCTCAAACCGTCTGCCTGAGCGCTCGGACCAACCTGGAGGCGGTGATGCTGGGCCCGGCGTTGCCGCGGCCGTCGGCTTCCGGTCGAGGCTCGGACGGCGGCTCCGGCCGCTTGCTGCGCTTCTTGTACCAGGCCTTGGCGCGGGCCCTGCTGCGCCGCTCGCCGCGCTTGTGGCAGGCGCCGTTCTTGCGGTGCGACTCCGCGTAGACGTTGAGCGGCCGCCGGTCGCCGCCGTCGGGCGTGTGGCTGCAGCAGTACGCCGTCTTCTTGACGGAGAAGGCGCCGGGCGCCGCCTCCTCCTCCTTCACGGGCTCCATTTTCATGAAGAGGCCGGCCTTCTGCGCGCAGCTGACGTGGAAGGCGGCGTAGCAGTTGACCCGGTCGCACTGGATGCAGGCGCCCGCCCCCTTTTCCTTGCACAGGTAGCACGTCAGCTTCCAGCGGGCGGGCGGGATGTTGCGGACGCCGTCGATGGGCTCGATGAACACCGTGTCCGAGAAGCCCACCTCGGGCACCCACAGGGCGCAGGCCACGTGGCCCCAGCGCCCGTCGTCCGTCTTCTTGAGGGCGCCGCCGCGGTTGGGGCAGAAGACGCAGTCGGCGGGACGCGCCGGGCACTGCAGGCAGTGGCGGCACAGCCAGCGGCCCTCGGGGATGTAGGGCACGCCGTAGCACTCCTGGTGCACGGCGATGTTGCAGGAATCGCAGAAGAGGATGACGTTGCTGTCGGCGCCGTCGCCGTCCATGCACACGCAGCACACGGCGTCCTCGTCCACCAGAGGCTGCGTCTCGCTCTGGCCCCGCGTGTCGCCGTGCGACTCCTTCTCGAAGCGGTCCATGAGGAATTCGAAGAGGTTGTTGGACACCTGGCTGACGCCGTCGCTCTTGCGCTTCTCGTTGAGCAGCTCCAGCCAGGCGTAATCCTCCTCGTCCATGTCGTACTCCACCTCCTCGTCCAGCTCCTCCGCCGTCCGCTCCGTGTACGTGTAGTACGCCGCCGGCCTCTTGGGCACCACGGGCAGGTTGTACTCCACCGTTCTCACTTTGGGCTCCAGCAGCGCCGACGCGGGGTGGTGGCCGGCGGCGTGCGGGGGCGCCAGGGCGGCGCTCTTCTTGCGCTGGCTGTTTTTGAGGCGCACCGAGCGCACCAGGACCTGCTGGGGCTTCTCGCTGTTCTCCTTGTTGCTGTTGCACTCCAGGATCTCCTGCGCCGTGGGGTCGTCGTCGCCGATGACGTCCATCTTGTCGTAGATGCTCAGCCGGTGCACGCGGCCGTCCACCTCCAGCTCCACCATGCGCTGGGCCTGCGCGTACGTCAGCGTCTCCCGGTTGGGCGACGGCTTGATGGGCGACGAGTCCCGCTTCAGCGCCGCCGGGCGCTGGTGCCGGGTTTTCTTCTTCATGCCGCAAGACGCTGTAAGATCGAAGAGCGGAAAGCCGGTGAGTGCATTTGGTTCCGAAAATACAGGCAACCCCATTCGTTGTGGGGGGAGTACTTTTTTGACACACCTGCAGGGTATCACCCAGAAATTTTCTTTTTTTGGGGGGGGGGGGGGGGGGGGGGCTTCACTGATTGACCGAGCACAAAAAGTTGCCTCGGTGTGTGTGTGCGGTCAGAAAACCATATGCGTTGTTCAGCATCAGCAATTAACGGCAAATATTATTCAATGGAAAAAATGTATTTGCAAAGCCACCAGTGGTCAGGTGGGAAGCAGGAGCTCGTGTATGGAAACCGGAAAAAAAGAATCACCTGCACACGGACAGAACTTCACTCAATGAATTTATTTGAGGAAAACAACACGCTTCGCGTCCAGCGTCATCAGGTTTACCTCAAATCTCTCACTGAGTGAAGTCTTGGGGGGGGGGGTTCTTTTTTCCTGGTTTCCAAGCAAATAATATTTAAGCTGTGCTTGGGAAAAAAAATCAATCTCTTGTTTTTCTTTAAATTGTCTGTTCTCGTCACCAACCTTTCCCTTCAGAGCACGTTTAGAAAAAATTTGACTGTGACTGGGTGGCAGGATCTCTTTTCCTTCCACTTGGCGTCACTTCAGAATTAGGTTCCACCAAAAGCTGTCATTAGCCTGAGCTACAGTAGACCATAAGTGATCAAAATAATAAAAAAAAAAACAGGGCAATGACACAGTAAAGAATATGGCGGTCACTCGTCATGCTAACATTGAAGTCAAGTAGAGGGCCACAAATGGACCCTGGGCGGCCAGAACCCTGCTTTACTTCACCTGGATGGTATACAGCAAAAATCATTATTCCAAATAGTTGCTAAAAAAAAAATCTGTGATATCATTGTGATCAGCAACAATGAATGGCCCACCTTCTCCAGTTCAGTTGCGTTAGGCTGCGCTGCTGGGTAAGCAGCGAGCGGGCTTTCACAACACAGGCCTGTCAGTGAGGAGGACCAACAGGCAGCAGCAGTACTTGGACGGGTGGGGGTCACCATAGGAACTGTTGTTCAGCTGCTGGTGTGCTTGTAACACCTGCAGGACAATGACCATAAATTCCTAACACTTGGCTTTCCCTCAGTAGAACAGGAAATCCTGGCTGAACCCGCAGCCCGATCCTCCTCCTTTGCAAGGGGGGCTACTTTTTCCACGTACGTATTGTGTTCACTTTCTAATCCGTTTGTGGCTTTGTACGCTTAAGTGTGTTTCCTCTGCAGATTGCGACACCCCAAAAACAATGCACTCCATGCCGCTCTTTCCTCACACAAAAGTTTTGCTGTGCAAAATTGAAGTCTGAGTGAAATTTATGATTTGAAAATGGAAATATGGTCAGGGAGCAAGACTTTTCGTGTTCAAATATATAATGTTTAATTCTGTTAGTTTTACAGTAAACTTCAATTGGGAGTAAGAAAATGTTTTCACCTCTTTTTTGTGACTCTTTCTTTCCTCAATGTGATGTTGTATCAGTCGTCCATGTTTTGAGTGAACGGGTGTTAAGTGCAAGCCAATAAGATGTTTTATTTAATTTTTTTAACTGTGGGGGAATGGTAAAACATTGTTCATGGTCTCCACTGCATATTGTTGATTTTACCTGCAGAGGAAAAAGTGTGACCAATGGGTTTTGATGACACGGACTTCCAACCTGCGGCTTTTACACATCAGCGCCGTTTCCGGCCACGTTCCAACACTCGCGCCCCCGCTCATCGGCGGGAGGGTGTCTCAGCTATCTGAAATGCTTCGGACACTGAGACGGACACTACACACTCGCAGCCTCGCACCAGTCGACGGGAACGCGCAACCGAGGGGCACAAAGGGCGGCAGCGCAAGTACCGGGACGCGGCCCATACGTCGCAAACCGGAAACAAAGTTGATTGGTGAAAACCCGGAAGTGGGAAGTCCCGCCTCCTTCGTGGCATACAGTCCATTATACAGAACTTCCAAAGGGTTCACAGACTTTTTCCTCCCACTGAATATGCGCATAACAAACCAGTTGGCTTAAAGACCACCAGGGTGCACGAGTAAGATGATTACAAGAAGTTCACTGGGCCAGTCACGTGGTTCCATCGGCTCACTTGTTAGCTCAAGTGTGTTGTGCATTGTTATGCACGGGCAGAGACAACAAAATCATACCTTATCTTAATACTTTAGATACGACCGTCTTGGCTCAGACAAATCCCTTCATCCCGAACTCATAACAAATACATCTCGCTTTCGCGGGAAGCGGCAGTCCAAAAAAAAAAAAAATGGCAACTCAAGTTGCTACATTTCTTCTCCAAAGTGTCATAAAACGGTTACATACGTTTGTTTTCTTCTTAAAGCGGTTAAAAGTGAAGATTGTGATGCTTGAAAGTATGCGAGACGTTGCTGTCGTGGGCAAGCAAGGAGACGTCGACGTTCTGTTCCGGATGAATGAAAGAAAGTAGGCGGGGAGCTCAGCACCTCCACGCCGACCCCAGCGAGCCTCCCACCGGCTCGACGAGAGCCGCAGGGTCGCTCCCCCCCCCCACCCCGGAGCGAATGTGGACAAGCAACTGTTAGCCGCCGAGCCTAGTAACGTCCGCTCGGCTACCAAGACACACGCTAACGGGGTTTAAAGACCAAACGGCGGCGACGGAAACATTTGTTTAAATGGAAGGCTTTGTCGAGAGATTTGTTTGAACGTTTTATACGGCGAAAAGCCTCCGCCGTGTTGGATAAACGCATTAAGGACACTCCGTCCAGGTCGCTAGTCGCAGTTAGCTTGTTACAAGGAGCGGAGGGGGAGGAAATATGGCGACTAACACAACAAGAAAACCCACGGGGGCTTTAAAAAGTTGTCACGTCCTCGCAGCCGTCAACCGTGTGCGCGTACGTGCGTGTGTGAGACGACCACCCGGGCTCGGCGTTGGAGAATGAATTGTTAGAATGCTTTGCTGGGGGGCAGCAGGAGGCTGAACTTACCCGGGTTTGCTCAAGAATTCAGCTGTCGGGAGAGGAAGAGGACTAGCAATGGCGTCGGCGGCGGCGAGGCCTGCGGAGCCCAAGCGGCGGTTAGGTTAAATCCGCATCCAGCCGGCGCTCGGTGCTGAACCCAACGAGACGTGAGCGTGGCCGCCGAGTATCCAGGGCGACAGAAGGCCGTGTTCGGGCCGCTACAAATTCGACGGCGGCGGCGAAGATGGTGGCTCTAAACTGGCTCTGGATCTTTGCAGTGCTCGGGCCGAGCCGACTACTAGCTGAGCTGCTCCTGCTGCTGCTTCTCTTCCCCCAACAACAATGCGGCTGTGAGACCTCTGCGTCATGACGTCACGCGTACGTATGAACCCAAACCAGGAAGTGGTGGAGCCGAGACGTTTCCCCATTTCCCAACTAGGTTGTTTGCAAATGCAACCTTGAGAGGGAAGACCTTCAATTATATCCTTTTTTGGGGGGATATTGCAGCATTTATAACATCGTAGAACAAGTCATTTTATTAAAAAATCTGTCTTTCTAACATTGTGAAACAACTTTTTGACACATGAAGGCCAAAAATGTATTTTTGTTCCGTGTTAGTCATAAAAAAAAAATTACTGTAAAACACCCTTGACTAGTTGTCAGGACACATTTAGAGACATTGACTGGCGCATGTATAGACAAATAATTGGACTTCACACGCACACCTTTAGACAATTTAGAGTATTCAATAAACCTAACATATGTTTTTGAAGAAAACCTCCACAAGCACAGGGTAAAATGTGCCAACTCCACACAGGAAGGCCAAGATTTCCGAGAATCATAAGTAGTAGTATGTGGTAGATGCACAAACCACTTGCCTGAAAAAAAAAAAAAAAAACATTTAAAACACAAGCTCGTCCCATAGATTCTAATAAAACTCGGCCGGGTCAATTAGGCCTGGGCCTGGTCTCCGCTGTGTTGTGGTCCCGTTGCGGAAGGAGACTCCTCCTTGGAGAGCAAGTTGTTTTTGCGGAGATGGCAGGCCTGCTGATAAGGGGGGCTAATAGGCGGCTGGGTCGGGGGCGTGTACTGGTACTCTTTGCCAGTGTCCAACTGCAGGAAGACGAAACAAAGTCAAGTTTTTGTGGCATTAACGGAGTGTTTTTGATCAAGTGGTGGCTTCACCTGCAGAGGGTAGGTTCTGTCCGAATCAAAGGCGCTAAGGTCTCCGCACGCCAGGAAAGGAACAATCACGCGGTTTGGACCTTCCAACTGGTTGAAGTCTACATCTGTTAACATAAATACGTTTTTTTTTTTTTTTAAAGACTACATTATCTATAATGAATTGTCTGTCCGTCTGTCAAAGTATAGTGTCAGGCAGAACAAATTAAATTTTCTTCTTCCAGATGTCAGAAATATGATTGACAGTGCAGCCACTTTATGTGAACATTTTGTTTGGTGGTGTGCTAGAAGATTTTCCTCAAGTAACATATTGTCATTGTCTGGCAGAATCGTCACATCTCCAAAGCCACAACTTTTCAGGAATTAAAAAGCAAACAATCAAAAAAACAGCATTATTTCTGGAGTTTAAAAAAAACTCCCACATTGATAAAGTTGCCATAAGAGCTGTCCAATATAACAATATATATACTGTAGATTGAATATAAAATGTCTATTGTACGATACAATCCTCTATCATTTATATCGGGGAATCCTGCCATTTCTTTTCCTGCGCTGATAGATAAATGGCAGACACACTTGAATCTTAAGGGTACATAATGCTGCGAGGCTTCCACTGACTCAAGAAGCGGTGGAGTTTTTACATTTTGCAGGCAGTCAAACGTGTCGACGAGAATCAAACTGTTCAACACCCTAGAGTGGTTAATAATTTGTATGAATAAATAAATAAATAACTGTGGGTACAGTAGTTACCTACCGTATGAGTGATCCAGCAGAGGGTTGGACATGTTGGGCACGTAACCTTCAGGAGGACGATAGTTCTGACACACCACAAACGCTTCTGCACGCCAGCAGACAGAATATATAAAAAAAAAAGAAAGAAAGAGAGAATTAAATGTGCTTCTGAATGTTGACAAAAGTGCCGACGGACCGATGCTGGAGTTGCGGCTGCTGCGAGGCTTGGCGCACGTCACGCCGACAAAAAAGATCTTGAGCTGCGAGTACAACAGCGTCACGTCTTTGCCTCTGAAGATCTGAACAGAAGAAAAGCTTGTTTTGAATGATGTCACTGTCACTTGCTTTCATATCACCCGGCACTCCCGAACATTGTAAAAACAAGTTACGGCCTCGATACACCAATCCGACGTCGGCCAAATGTGACGGACGACTATCCCCCTGTGGCGTCTGCACGTCGCGTAGAAAAATGACGTAAATACACACAGCACCGACACGACTATTACGTACCTTCAGCGCATGTGCGAGATGTAATCCCCCCCCCCCGTACCATCGGCCGCGGTAGTCATTATTCCTTAAGGCAACCGGCAACCTCTACGGGGGCGGGATATAAAAACGTAAACAACTCATACCGGTGTTGACAGCGGCGCCGGAGTAAACGCGGCGGGGCCAGCTGGTAAAAGTGAAAACGGGCTCTGGAACAAGCTTGGTCCTCTTCTCGTTCCCGAACGCATGGACGTACTCCGTTGCGGCGAATCCTGGACCCCGTCGACTCCTGGCTGCTACCGATCGTCGGTTCACCCGAAAAGCTTCGGCCGTGCTGCCCTCTCCGCGCGTTTTGGACGTGGTGCCGACCTCCAGCTTCTAAAGGAGCTTCCTCGAAAACCGCCGGACGGAAGGGTCGTGCACCCCCCCGCTGCTCCCACAAGGATCGCGCTGTTAAATGCGCGGTCATTGAAAAACAACACGGATATTTTGAGGGAGTTTTTCCTTTCCAACAACTTGGATTTCCTCTGCCTGACGGAGACCTGGACTGTCCGCTATGATTGAATTACTACCGCCTGGCTGTGCTTACTTGGACGCTCCGAGGACGTTGGTCCGAGGTGGAGGACCGGCGACTATTAAAAAAATAATAATAATCAACATGGCGAATTTGCTGGAGCCCCCACACCCCCCCCGACGTATTCCAACTCAACCAGACTTCACGACAGTATGTTATACACTGATCAGAACGCTGTCCGACTCCAGACGTCGGATTGGTGTATCTCGGCCTTTAGACACTGTTAACAGTAGAACAAGACAAGTTGAACTAACCTTAGCCACGAAAGTTCCTCCGGGTTTAAGCACGTGAGTGGTGATGTTCAGCGCCTGATGTTTGGGGAGAAAAAAAAAACTGTTCAAATGACTGACTCCAGTCATCCTTGCGGTAAAACAAACCCTGGCGACTCACAGCCAAGAGTAGCTGAGCCTGAATGTACTCGTCCACGTCATGGAGGCCCGTTACTATGGCGCAAAAACAACAACACGTGAGGGGGATGCATGTTTGGCGGCAACGGCGGGGGGGCGTGGCGGCTGCGGGTCTGACCGTCAGGTGCGCCGTCACACACCACCAAGTCAGCCGGGCGGCCCTCAAAGTGGCGGATGATCTCCTCGGCCGTCGACACCTGAGACACCCGAAGAGAGGATGTCACGTGATGCTAAGTGGCCAATCACAGCGTCCCCAAAAAATATTGCGCAACATGTCGAGAAGTACAGAGGGAGGCTTAACAGCGCTACACTTTGGAATGTAAACACATATTCACTGCTTAAAGGGTTATAAAATCACAACACGGACGCTAGTTTCATTAGCCTGTCACAATGGCGTTTTACACTGTGTGTTAGCATTGAGCTAGCAGACTTTTATCAGACTACGTTATGAGGTTTGGGCTTGTTACATGCATACAGTAAATCTGGATGGCTATAAGAAGCTCTTATGATTTGTATTATGAAATCCTCACCTTTGTGATGTCTCCTTGAATTTGAGTGACTCCTGGCAGGGGAGCCATGGCCTGCAGGTCCACTGCCACAATCTTAACCTCTTCATCACCTTCAGATTTCTCTCCACGGCATCTAAACAACAAGCTTGTTTCAAATCCTCAAATCTTCTTAAATAGTTGTTGTGTGGTAAGTATCATCGTGTCTACCTGAGTTTCCGACTGAGAACTTGACTCCAGCTGCCGGGAGCTGCGCAGAGATCCACAGCTCTGTTCACACCTGACGTTGTCACAAACAAAACAAACAAGTCAAAGTTTAAAAAAACACACACAAAAAAAACTGATTTGTGGATATTTGTTTTGTATGGATGTCATCTGTGTAAATGTATGGTGTCCTATAAGTGACTGTTGCGAAAGGGAATTCTATATTACATCCATTTAGTGTAGAGATAAAACGACTGGCTGACCAGTGAACAAGTTGAACTCCTCGTCGAGCTGCAGCAGCTTGAAGGCGCTCCTCGCTCGCCAGCCTTCCTCTTTGGCCAGACGGTAGTAAATGTCCCGTTTGTCTTTGGACGAGCGACCCATCCTGACCAGCCTCCTCTGCTGGACAACATCAGCACGTTACACGACCGAACTCTTTTTTTTTTCCTAAATTATTTTTTTCCTCGACAAACTGTGTTAAACTCTCCCACGCATTCCATTTCCAAAATGTACACACAGGACTTACATTCGACTTTTTACGTGTGGCCGATGTAAAGACAGGTAACTAGTCTTTTGCTAAATGTATGTTAATGTAGTTCATTAATAGCTTTCGAATTTTATAGAGTAGGTACAACGTTTCAATTACTTTTCAAAATTAGGTTTGGTGCCGAGCGCACACGAAAGATTTCTTCTGTTTTGCTGTGACTGATCAAAAAATGTCAGATCAAAACATAAAATACAGAACTAAATAAGCAACGAAGTTTACTAATATAACGTCATTATATTACGGCATTCACGTAAGTTGCTCCAAAGTGAGGTGCTTACAGAAAACGCGACTATTTGATTTCCGGTAGACGGACCCCCGCCTTAGGTGTCCCAAGCGCGCCTGTTCAAAAAGGACAACGTTGCCCCGAAAACGCCGAACTAAATATGTACTTTTTAAAAAGGAAAAACATAACACTAGGGATAAAATCTGGACGAAATTCGAATTATTAGGCCGACATCAAAACATACACTGAGAACATTTTTGTCATTGTGTACTAACAAGATGTACCCACGGTCAACTTTTACTTGTATAAACAATATTTAATAAATCAAATATAATACATACGTCTAAGTGTACTTTTTTTTTTTTTTTTAATGTATGTACTGATAAGTAAATTTCAGTCCATCCTGTATATTCAATGAGAAAATCCAGAAATCAGACTCTGTCCTAATGGTTAACAGGTCTGCCTCACAGTCCTAAGGTTGTGGGTTTGAATCACAATTCTGGTCTTTCTGTGGAGCATTTGCACATTCTCCCCAGTCCCCGTGCTTGCAAAAATGTGTTGGCTTGATTGGGGATGAAAAGGTGTGAATGTTTTGTTTATATGTGCCCTGCTGTGTTTGGCTGATGACCAGTCCAGTGTGTAGACCACCTCGAGTCCCAAAATCATCTGATAAACAGAAATCCAACAACGATGAATTACTTTTATGCAAAAAGTTTAATTGGAAAAAGTTTAACAAAAATACAGAAGCGTAATTTTACATATTATGCTAAAACATGAATCTTAAGAGGGGAAGTAAAAGCATTTCCTTACTATATAAAAAAGCAGTCCATTTACAATAACATGTTCTACAGTAGCCTAAACAGCATTCTGATTTATATTGCATTTGTGGAATATGAATTGAATTAAAGTAAAAATCAAACATTTTATTTTCAATATGTTCAGAACACCCCCATTCATTTTAACACGGTATTCTGAATAATATTGCGTTTGACTTACCCTTTAACATGTGATATATACATAGTGTTGTTGAACTTTTTTTTAGTGCAGCATCAATACGCTTCAGTAGTATAGTAAAAAACAAAAAAAGCCCAGCATGGCAAGAATAAAACAAAAAACTTTCAAAAAAATAAAGTGTATAAATAATGTGGAATGTTCTCTCTATAAATAAATGTACAAAGCATAGTTGCATAAAATGCAAATATATACAGTATATATAAAATTTATCAAAGTATTGCATTGAGCGTGCGTGAGGAACGGACACGATTGCTACAACGTGAATAAAAAACCTGAGAAAAATCTTCGTCTTTTGATCAATCAGACGCTTTCCTGAGATGCCGCGAGGAATGCGACGGCCCCTTCCTCCTCTTCGTCCTCCTCCTCTTCATTGCTGCCGCTACACGTCACCCACGGGTGCAGGAGGATCTGCTCCAGGGTCGGACGCTCGCACGGCTCCAGGCTGAGGCACCAGCCAATCAGCTGCTGACATTCTGTCACACCACGAGAGCAAACGTAAAGTGAAGTATAGAACAGGAAGTGGAATTTGGGCCACGTCCTGGCTGCTCAGAACATTTTCTTAAGTGGCGGTAAGAGTGGAAGTTTGTCGGTACCTGTAGAGACGCCGGGGACGAAGCACAGTCGCCTGCTGAGGATGTCGTGGTCGTGCTCAAAGGGGATGTCTCCACACACCATGTCGTACAGCAGTACCCCCAGAGACCACACGGTGGCAGAGCGGCCGTGGTAGCGGCGGAGACGGATCCACTCCGGAGGACTGTACACTCTCGTACCTAAACATACAATCGGCGTTTACCTCGACTGACCCCAATCCAGAAATTTTCAGATGCTAGCCATCAGCCTGCCAATTTATTTGTCTTGAGTTGACTCTTCATAAATCGAGCAGCACTACTTTAATACCCCTTCAATCAAATGTAAGACTTTTCTTGCTACTTCAACAAATGGTCTTCAAATTTTGATCTTCAATGAGTTACAACCTCACCATCAAAATCTGTGTAAATTCCATCTTGGAGCAGCGCGCTCGATCCAAAGTCGATGAGTTTGATCTGGCCGGTGCGCAGGTCCACCACAAGGTTCTCGTCTTTGATGTCGCGGTGGACCACGCCGCACGCGTAGCAGTGGCGCACCGCCTCCAGCACCTGGCGGAAGAAACCGCGAGCTACCGCCTCGTCCAAGGCGCCGCGCTCCGTGATGTAGTCAAAGAGGTCCTGGCCCAATTCGGGGCGCTCCAACACCATCAGCCAGCCGTCGGGGCGCTCCCGCCAGTCCAGCAGGCGCGCCACGCCGCCAAACGACTCGCCCACCTTCTTCAGGAGCACAATCTCCAGCGGAACCACGCTGCCACACTGGCAAAAATATTTACAAGGGGCCAAAGACAAAATATAGTAAATAAATAGCACTTGAGCTGTGGTTTCAAATATAATAGAACTTTAAAAGGTGTATTTTCCACTTGGTTTACTTTAATTGTCCCTTTTAATTTCTGTAACATTTGTGCATATTTCTGCACTGCTCATTTTTCTTCACTCATACTATTGTTACATTTACTATAATATATTTTTTACACTTCACACGACCGTTATACTTTTTCAAAACAATGAACTCATTTTCCCTGAATGGATTATTCACACTAGTGCTAATATACCATTGTTTTTTTTCCCTTTCTTAATTGAATTGACAAAAACTCACCAAAGAGCCCCACTCCGTCACCCTGTCTCTGCACACGTGTTTCACAGCCACCTGCATGGACACAATGACAAGCTGCTAAAAACTAAACACTAATAACCAGAGTCTAACCCGGCAGTTAGTCAAACACCTTATTGTTTTCGTAATGTGTATAGATATCCATAAACAGGGGAAGTCAAACGTTTGTACTCAAGGGGCCCATTTTATTATCAAAACAGACAAATTAGGTAAAAGTGTTCATTTCTCTACTTGCTCACATTGGTAGAATTTAGGCCCGAGAGATTCAGGATAAATGTTTCATTTGAACGCGCAATAATTGTATAGCGCCTTTGTGAAAACAAATGACCTTTGATAAAGTTTACAAAAGTAAGACCGAACAGGAAACAATGCTGCTTTCAGAATAAATGCAAACCGTCGAACAGTTAAGACTCCACTATAATGAAAAATATAGATTGTTACAGTTTTTACTAGTACTCAACTGCTCAATGAAAATTTAACATGACTACAAGTGTGTTAGCTTAAAACGAGGATACTTCTGAGCCAGGACGATGCTTTACTTTAAAGGTCCAGAACCGGAAGTCGTATCGCTAAACGCCAACTTGCCCCATCCATCCATCCCCACGTGCTTCCGAGCAAAACAAAAGCAGGTCTTACCGGCATGCAGTCCGCCACGCGGACGGCCGAGTAGACGGTACCGAAGCCGCCGCTGCCCAGCACCGAATCCAGTCGGTACACAGTCTCAAACGGCGGCACGTCCTCTTTTGCTGAGGAACGCAAAACAAAAAAAAAAGTTGAATTTAAAAGCAATTCCTTACAGCTCTTAGAAAATAAGATGCCGTGAACATGTATCGTTACACAAGGACGACAAAAAAAACAAACACGAAGTAATATCGATAAATCTAATTTTGAAGTTGTAACGTGACGTAAGAAAAACGTTGTCGTTTACCTTGTTGTGCTTTGATGGGCGGCAGCTCCACGCTACACGCCACGCTGGAGTTCAGTTTGGAGAGCAGCATTATTACTCCGCGGCCGAGCTTCTCGTGTGTGGAGTTACAAACGCCTCAAAGACTCCCGAGCAGCTGAGGAAGTCTCGGTCGCCCTCACGGCCGAAATAAAAACAAAACGCCACGAATGTGTAGTCTCGTGTCGGCCATATTTGTAGAAGCGCGCCACTCATATGGCCGCATTGCCCGGCGACCTGAAGGAGGAGTTTCAAATTAATGCATCGTTTTAAACACAAGTATCCATCCGCCACTGCCTGCGCGCGATGCTCCAAAATTGTGGATTTTTCCCTACATGCTTAAAAACATTATATGAAAAAAAATATGAGTGTTTTCATGATGCTAGTTGATCATACGATACTCCCGCCGACTGTTGATACAATATAACTTACTTTTGTCGACGAGGGAAAAAACGGACTACTTTTACGTATTCGGTTATGCGCAGGGTTATCCCGGAAAACGGTAACGTGAGTCGTCGCTCGTCGGGACATAAAAAAAACAAAAGAAAGAAAGAAAGAGAGAGAGAAAGAAAGAAAGAGAGAGAGAGAGAAAGAAAGAAAGAAAGAAAGAAAAAGAAATAAATAACAATCAGCACAGTGAGGGCACTAAATGTGAAACATATTAGGCCATTATTATTATGCTTTGAATTTAAAAGCAAGTATTTCTCAATATCAAGACTGGTTAACGTGTCATTTTATCGGGATAATGGGTTAATAGGACAGATATTAACGTTCGCGCGGCATCTCTTGTAGCACGTTTGCCCAATTCCAGGTGATAACATTTGGGATGAGCGCTTTCAATGCGGAAGCGAAGGAAAGCACAGGAAGCGATTTTTATCGCACCAAACAGAACAGAAAAGAATGTAAAGAAAGCACACAATTTATTAGCGTTATCTCCTAACCGATACAAATTAACTGTCAGAGCAGAATCGCTTCAGGCGATACACGCTGTTTGATCCGCAGCGCCCCGGAGACTCCAAAATAACGATTTTCGTTGAAAACGTCAAAGTTGTGAACCACAATCAATGTCGCGTTAATACCATACTTTAAAAAAGATCAAAAAGCAAAACGCGTCCCCGGGTGGGCTTGAACCACCAACCTTTCGGTTAACAGCCGAACGCGCTAACCAATTGCGCCACGGAGACACTGTTGTGAAACGTCACCACGATCGTGCCTTTTATAGCTGTGACGCCAGGTGAGCTAAAACGATTGGTTACACATTTCTAATCATCGAAATATAATACATACAAAAAAAAATAGCATTAATTCTCATTATACACTTTCCGTAAAATACAAAAATAATCATTTGAAAAAACAATTTTACTTGATTAAAGTTAAGCGTTTCCAATTAAAAAAAATTATACATTAATACTGTAACGAACCATTTTCATTTATCGTTAAATAATTTTTTTCTCCATAAAATAGGAAAAACTAAATATTATTTTTTAATTCTATTTTTTATTTTGATGAGATATTTGGTTAATTATTTCAAATTAAATTGGCTATAAAAAAATTGCCTAAATTATCCTTTAACTGCTCAAGTAAACAATTTTACAATAAATACAAAATATGAGTAAAAGGTGTTATTTTTGTTCTAATATTTGAATTTATTGTAAATAATGCATGATTGTTGTATTTAAATGAACTATTTTAATACACATTTTATTTATTGATTCTACAATCAATCTACAAATGACCCATCTGTTCATGTGCAAAATCCAATGTGGCCTTTTTCACACAAGGATTGGCCACTGGTCAGAGTGGTGACAATGTGACCCGCGAGCGTTGCAAATGTGACTCCGCTCAGGTGTTGTCATCTATGTTTAGCGACTCTATTTTAAAACGCGGTCTCCTGTCGGAGTGAAGCAGTTCGGAAAGCTTCCCAGCCACTCGGATTTCCTTGAGGCTGTCTCAATGTCGTTGCGCAGCAGCAAATCTCCAGACACCAACGGCAAAGTTGACTCGGGTTCCGATCGAGATGGCCGGCTCCGCTGCCCCGCCGCCGCCAGGCTGACGGTAGTGGTGGAGGACACTCGCTTTTCCGAGGACAAGAATCTCCTTGTCCAGAGCTGCGACTACTTTGGCGCGCTCTACCGCTCTGGGATGAGGGAGTGTCGCCAAGCGGAGATCCGTCTCCAGTGTCTGCGCGCTCGTGGCTTCTTCATCGCCTTGGCAGTCATGCGAGGCGAGGCACCCGGTTTGGATGCCGACGACATCGTGGAGGCCATCCAATGCGCCGCTTTCCTGCAGGCGGCGCCACTCACCAGGCACCTGGTGGAGCTGGTCGACTCCGACAACTGCTTGCTTATGGTCCACACGGCGGCCACGTTCGGCCTGCTGGAGCTTTACCACGCCGCCGCCTTGTACATTCGGAATATGTACGTCGACATAGAGGCTGAAGTCCGGCGGACTTTGCCGGCAGAACTGATTTCCTTTGTGGAATCGCTTAACCCGAGCGCTTTCGTGGCCGTCGGCGCCCACGTCACCTGCGGCGTGAGCGAAAGTGTCCACGCCGCCTCCAGGACGGTCTGCTACCTGGATGAAAGCGGGAACGCGTGGAAAACTCTGACCGATCTCCCTCTGGAGGCCAGCACCGCCATGGCGGGCGTGACGGTCTTGGACAACAAGCTCTACGTCGTCGGCGGTGTCCGCGGCGTCTGCAAAGACGTTGTTGATGCATGCTTCTGCTACAACGCCGACAAGAATGTCTGGACCGAGATGGCGGGTCCGACCCAGCCGCGCTTCAACTTCAGCCTCGTGGGACAAGACGGCCGCCTCTACGCCATCGGGGGAGAGTACCGGCGGACGGTGATGTCATCGGTGGAAATATTGGAAGTCGGGACCGGCAGGTGGAGGTTTGCTGCACACCTGCCGAGACCAGCGGCGGGGCTGGCCTGCACCAAAGCCGCAGGGAGGATTTTTGCGTGCTCGTGGCGACCCATGGAGACCACCGAGATCCACGAGTACGTCCCAAGTACAGACGAGTGGCGTCTGGTAACCAGCCTGATCCGCCGGCAGAGCTACGGCCACTGCATGGTGGGCCACAGGGACGACCTGTACGTGATGCGCAACGGGCCGTCGGACGACTTCCTCAGGTGCATGATGGACTGCTACAACCTGAGCACGGGCCAGTGGAGCGCTTTGCCGGGACGCTTCGGCAACAGCAAGGGCTCGCTCTTCACCGCCGTGGTTCGAAGCGACTCCGTCTTCACGCTCAACAGGAGCGCCACGCTGGAGTACGTCGTCCACCAGAAGAGCTGGAAACCCCGACGCCAGATGAAAGGTTTCCCACGGAGTGGATCAGTCCGGACGTTCTTGCTCAGGCTGCCAATGGTCCAAAAATGATTGACACGTTTGCTTTTTTTAATGATTGATGGGACGCCACTGATTGGTGGAGCACAAGGATGTTGTGTCCATAATGCCAAACAGGATGTCATAAAACTTCCCGGGTCCTTGGTCGATCCCTTTTCTGTGCTCGCCACAGTTTTTTCCCCAATGGCTTACTTCACCCTCAACTGTTCTCTTGTCTGATCTGAGGATCACCCCGCTGGCGTGTGCCACGAACCACAGGAAGACCTGGAAAGAAACTGTTAGAGTAGACAATATTAAGTATTGTACTCTTTGCGTGTTCAATTAACTGAATGGTGAGATCCTGGTGAAGAAGTCCCTTTGCAAAGGTAAATAATTATCAGAAGCTTCTGATGACAAAAGGCTGACGACACTGAAGCCGTGTTCTATCAGGTTCTGTGACCGTCTCTCCGTCACATCCTTATTTATTAAAAAGTGGGCGAATACGAAATGTCTCCGCCCATCAGCCCACAGTACATTTGGTTACAACTCAGTGAATACAAGAGAATCTGTTCCCATGGGTATAAATCAGATTAGAGAAAAACAATAATAATAAGCCTGTGACTCCCTTCTTCCGACCGGCAGAGACCGGCCCTCCCATTAAAGATAGCAAATGTACAAACCCGTTGCCCTTTCTCTCATGAAAGTAACACAGATAAGAATACAATTCTATTCATTGAGCCATACTGCTATAACTAAATCCAAAACGGCTAAAATATAAATTAAAACTAAAAAAAAACAATGTTAATAACTCATCAAAACCCAAAGCCAAGATTTGGGCTTGTTTGTGTGCCGGCTAACCAGTCTTGATCCCTTGACACGGTTTTTATCCACGTCGTGATCTGGACGATATTGTGCAATCCGTGTTGACTTCAGTTGAAAGACTGGTTAGAGTCAGTCTGGACCGGTCGTCACTCAGATTTTGTTACTAAATGAGTGAATCCGTGTGGATATTCCTGCGCTGGCTACCAACAACCCAAACACTTTGGACAAACGATCAATCAAATAATCCGACATGCACGGACAACAAAAGCAACCCGTGTGACGCAAAATGGGTCGTCGGTGTGTTTCTCCCAAAGTGGATGACTACTCACTACCAGCTCAGTGGCCTAGTGGTAGAATGTCCGCCCTGAGACTGGGGGCTGTGGGTTCAATCCCTAGCCGGGTCATACAAAGACTGAAAATGGGACTCATTTGCCTGCCTGCTTGACACTCAGGATTAAGGGTTGGAATTGGGGGGTTAGATCACCAAATGATTCCTGAGCGCGGCTGCTGCTGCTGCTGCTCACCGCTCTCTCAGGGGGTGGGTCAAATGTGCAGGATGAATTTTGCCCTACTTAGGTGGGTGTGACAATCAGTGAATCTTAATCTTGATGGCTGGGTTGGTCATCGCAGATTGATTTTTTTTGGTTGCAAAAACCTCTAAAAAGCTTTTTGGATGCTAAGACGCTATTTATTTATTTTAGTGGACCGTTTTGCTCTTCTGGAATGAGATCCTCGCAATATATTTTTGTTTTATATAATTTTCTCTTTTCCTTTATTTTTTATTTTGTTTTATTTCTTGATTCTGTTTCAACGGTGCAATGTTCTATGGCAATGTGTGCCTTAAGTTAATTGTTTGAATTTGAAATTCTGAATAAAAACAAAAACAAAACAAAAAACTTCCTTTTTGGAGCCAATGACGTTTCTCTGCCGCCATCTCGTGTCCGTGTCACTTACTGCATTATAAATGAAATGTGTTCACGGACTGCTCCGTGGTCAGTGTCGACTTGAACGGCGAAATGTTGTGGGTGGAGTCTGGAGACAGACAGACAAACATTGGACGGACTGACACGCCGAGTGGGAAGTCCACAAAGCGTCGCGGTCGTGTTTGGTGGTTTGAGCTCGTTGACCGACAAAGAAGAACACGAAGCGAAGACCACCATACAGCTCTTTGTGCTTCCGGTAAGTCTGGTCGTGTGACGCACGCGTCATTAGCGGAAGTTAGCGTAAAAACAAAACAAGTCAGGCTGCGGACAAGTTTTGCACTCCAGGGCAACTTTTTCAAACTCACTCAAGTAGCCCTGGATGCTACTCAATTTCACAGCTTAGATTGTTAGATTAATAATAAAATTAAAATGATAATTATAAGATACTGTCATATTTAGTATTCAAAAGTAGTTGTAATTAATTTACTAATTATTATTTTTGTTTTGTTTGCATTTCATGAAAAATTGTTTGCTTTCATCCAATAATTAATGTATTTTCAGTTGAATAATTCAAAATTAATTAAGCAATGATTTAATTAAATCGTTTTACAATAGTTTGGCTTTTAATTTAAAATTGTTAGTTTAAAGGGACATTATGTAGAATTTTTCAAATTTTCCAGTGTTTATTAAAAAAAAACTGTGAAAACACGAAACGTACATTTAAAAAAATATAATCATAGGTCGAATAATCGCTAATTACTCGCATTGTGCCTCGCAGAAGGCTGACATGTTTCGCCGTCATCTATCTGCTCCGGATTTCGGAAGAACTTTGTGAATCTCGGTGGCAGGTTTGCGAAGTGGGTTCTCTCTGAGGCACCGTAGTGCGCATGCTTCAAAATGCATAATTACACTCTAAAAACAGTTGGGTCAAAAGTAAATCAATAATGGATAAAAAAAAAAATGGACCGATCCACTTTATGGGTGAATTTGACCCAACTTTCTGGGTTGCTTTACACAAAATGACGCCATATTTTTGTAAAGGATCTGACCAATATTTATGAGTTGTTTTTACCCTTAAAGTCCTCATTTATTGACTCAAAGTTGGGTCAAATTGACCCAAGTAGAGGATCGGTACATTTTTGACCCACCTGTTTTTCGAGTGTATCTTTCAAACTTAGATCGGTGCATTCTGTTAGTTTACCTCTAGATGGCACTAAGTTCTACACACTGTCACACAAAAAAACATTTTTTTTTAAAATTAAATAACATAAATCTAACATAGCATAAATAACATAAATTAACTAATTAAAAATGAATACATTCATTTTATTTAAATCAACACATTTTTGGTCAAATACAGCAAAATGATTGCAAGTAACATTCCAGGACAAAACCAACACATGAATGAAGCCACGTGACTGCACTCACCTTTGCGCACTCTGACCCTTCACAATAAAAGTGAACTTCAGTCTGCCTGTTAAACATCAACTTCAGTGTTCACTTGCTGCATTGAACTCAGCGAAGCAGGCAAGGCAAGTCTTATATTGTATAACTTTTATGCACTACATATTTAATCGCTTTTGTTTATCTTTGCTTGTGTAAATCTGTGATGGTCCTTTGTTTTAGGGCGCGTTTCACGTAAATGCAGGATTGGAAGGATGATGCGAAACGCAATCAAACTTCAAACAGATTAGAATCATCGAGTCAGAATATAAAAATGGAATTTAGGCAAAGTACCTGGACGCACACTCCAGGGATGGCGACAGAAATCTGTGTAGTCGCAATTTAGCTCCTTCAGCGTTTTATTTATTGTTGAGAGAAAACGAACACTGGAGCCGTCCCTCAATCACTCAAAGCCGATATCAAGGCTGTTTTTGTTTTCTAAATATTGGCTCAGAATTTAATCTTGTAGTATGACTTCTTTCATCTCAAAATAAGTCCTCACCGATACTCTTCCAACTTAAATCGGAACGAAAAATTCCACTATTCTTGTAGAATGACAAACTTTTTCAAACTCGAACCTCCTCCGCACATTCCAGAGGCACTCGTCGCTCATCGTGTGGGAGGTCGTCATGTCGCGTCGGCATCGCAGCGTCCAGCTGTCGCTTCGTCCGTCCCGAGGCCAGGTGGACGACAAGTTGGCCATCCTGGTGCAGAGTGCGCCCCCTGGAGCCCGGCTCACCCTGCGCGCCTTCCACCGCTGCGAGGACGGACACGGGTGGGAGGCCTTTGCTCACTACCTGACGGATGCCGCAGGCTCCCTCAACGGTATGTTGGGGGGCTTTTCTGGAATATGACATCAATGGTCCGGGAATGTGACCATTATGTTATGTCGAGGCCATTGTTGGGTTGTTTTGGAATTCTCATTTTAGGTAGCTTTGATTTTGTTTTAAGTTTAGTTTTTTAAATTTAATTAGTTTTAATCAGGGTGGTTCTGTTAGTTTTTTTTTTTTTTATGTTTAGTTTTAGTATTAGTTTGAGCTTTTTTTTGTATTACCTGTGCACAATATTTAAAAAAGACCAAGGTAAAAAATGACCATTATGTTATGTCGAGGCCATTGTTGGGTTGTTTTGGAATTCTCATTTTAGGTAGCTTTGATTTTGTTTTAAGTTTAGTTTTTTAAATTTAATTAGTTTTAATCAGGGTGGTTCTGTTAGTTTATTTTTTATTTTTTATGTTTAGTTTTAGTATTAGTTTGAGCTTTTTTTTTGTATTACCTGTGCACAATATTTAAAAAACACCAAGGTAAAAAATGACCATTATGTTATGTCGAGGCCATTGTTGGGTTGTTTTGGAATTCTCATTTTAGGTAGCTTTGATTTTGTTTTAAGTTTAGTTTTTTAAATTTAATTAGTTTTAATCAGGGTGGTTCTGTTAGTTTTTTTTTAATGTTTAGTTTTAGTATTAGTTTGAGCTTTTTTTTTGTATTACCTGTGCACAATATTTAAAAAACACCAAGGTAAAATGAAAAAAGTGCATTTCTTACCTAGTTAAATGAAAAAGCAGGCAAGCCGAGCTATTGGAGCCAAAAGTCAAAGACGTCAAATTGTGGCTTAGGAACGACGTCATCTGAAGGTGCTTTTCTGTTGGCTGCTGCTCAATGACATCACTTCTGCGTGACGCACTTTCCAACGTCCTTATTCCAGTTAATATCAAAATAAATCTACTTAAAATCACATTTAAAATCATCCCAAAAGGCTCATGCATTAAATTAAGTAAAAAGACTAAAACGAAGGACATTTTTGCTCTAATTATAGTTTTAGTTAGTTTTGTAAACATAAAATGTAGTTTAAGTTAGTTTGGTTCCGTGAGTTTTGTTAACTAAAATAACCTTGAACCCCACATTGGTTGTAGGATTTTTACTGCAATTTTACAGCCGTGGTCTTTGCTTTGCAGTATCCGAGGATCCCAGCCTGGGTGGGACGTACACCGGGGTGGAGCAGATGGGTCTTTTGTGGAGCATCAAACCAGTTCCAGGCAGCAAACCTGGACTCAGGTAGACAACCACGTTCGTAGCCACTTTCACGCAGAGATTGCATAAAATTCCTCCCTCGTCGTGCATACACGGCTCTGGTACCACCCTCCGAAGATAGGGCAGATGCCAAGTGGGCCGGCGTCTTTTGGGACCCATGCTGTGTTTTTTTAGTCATTATTATCCTCCATTTTAGCCCAAGAGACTGGCCCACAATTTAGAGGCTCTTAAGAGTCCATTAATCCATTTTGAATATAGACAGCAAACTGAACCCACATCAGTCAAAATATCAGTGGTAGAACAATGTTTAAGACAGGTTTGGTCAGCAGTCGGGCCGGGCCGGGCTGGTGGGCTCAAGTCAAAATGCCAGGGCTGATTTTTCTGTGCCAGTCCAGCCCTGGTTCCTGCCACATAGGAAAAAAGTCAGGCGGCGATGAAGGGGGCTAACCATGTGTCATCTCCAGGATGAGGAAGAAGAACATTCTGACCCCCATAGAGTTCACCATCTCGGTCTACCAGAACCACATCACAGACTTCACGGATCAGGTTCCGCTGGCGTCCCAGCCGGTGGAGCGCTGGTACATGGCGCCCGGTGTCCGCAGGATCCCCGTCACGGACCACGAACTGACGGCGACCCTCTTCATGCCCGCAGGTACGGTACCAGCACGACAATCCAAATCACTACTAGACTGGACTGGTTCATCATGTTTGTAAACAATGGATGCCAGGGTGCTTCTTGCTAGGAGAAAAGTGGGAGACGATCTCTGACCATGTTTTGAAAATAAATACCAAAGGACAGGGCGGCTGTAGGAGTGGCGAATGAACTCGCAGAGGTGGCAAATCCAGGTCCAGAAAGTAGAAACCATGCCACAGTTTGGCTTTAGCCCCAGGTGCTAGTTAGTGATAGAGTAGACAATTTTATTATTGTACTCTTTGCGTGTTCAATTTACTGAATGGTGAGATTCTGGTGAAGAAGTCCCTTTGCAAAGGTATTATAATTATTCAGAAGCTTCTGATCACACAAAATGAAGACACTCAAGCCGTGTTCCGTTCAGATTGTGTGTGCCTCCTCCTCTCGCACACAGTTATTTATTGAAACTCAGTGAATACGAAAAATTTCCCTCTCCCCTCCCATGGGCAAATTCCCATGAGTACAAATCAGATTAGACTTGAACAATAATAAATCAGCCTGTCCTTGGACTCTCTTCGAGCGACTGAGACTGGTACAAACTATACTCCCCTTAGAAAAGAAACCTGTTACCCTTCTCTTTCCCAGGCAAGAGAACAAAGGACTATAGATTGGCTTAACATATGAATTAACTGTTGTCTTATATTTATATCTTTCTAACTAATATCCAAAACGGTTAAAATATAAATTGAAACTGAAAAACAATGTTAATAATTCAACATTAGCTAGCTCCCATGGCACTCATTTACCTCCTAGGGCGCTAGCTAGCTCGCTAGTTAGCGAGCTAGCATCAGCGGCTAAAGTCAAACTGTGGCAGGGTTTCTACTTTCAGGAACTGGATTTGTCACTTCTGTTTCGACTCATCACAACTCACGTCTTGTCCCGTGTCCAAGGGCAGCCGTCAGTCTTGAAACAGATCTCGTATCAGTCATACCACAGACCTCAAAGTTAAGAATGAGTAATCGTGGTAAAAATGGTGTCATCTGGGCTACTGCCACCTGGAAGTGGGGTTGACATCATGTTGAAATGTCCTGTTCAGTCACCCATTGTCCAAAAAACGGTTACCAGGCCCCGGACCATTCCCTGCCGTAATGGACCTGTGGGGTGGCGCGGGCCAGCTCGTGGAGTACCGAGCATCGCTGTTTGCCTCGCATGGCTTTGCTGCGCTGGCTCTGGACTACATGACCCCCAAAATCGCCATGGAGACCGGCAAGATGGTGGACAACACCTACTTTGAGGTAAAGTCTCTTCCATGTCCTGATTCTGCTTACTGGTGCTGGTTCTGATATATGTCCCGGACCGAGGCCTCACATTAGTAACATATTGCTATGCTAATGAATGAGCTAACATCAGCGATCAGTTTGACAAATGTCTAAGTTCCGATTCTGATTCCGGTTCATGCCATGTACATGGACTGAGTCCTACTCCTTGTTTTAGTCCTGGTCCTTGTCCTTTCATGGCATGGATCTGTTACATTTCGTGGACCTACAGTAGGTCTCCTCTTACTAGCATAGCATTGGTATTTTGGTGATTGAACTCACAACACCGGACTGCTCGACAAATGTCTTGGTTCTGATTATGGTCCATGTCCTGGAACCGGTCCTGATCCATCCATGCCCCAGTTCTGTTCCATGTCTTTCTTATTCTAGTTCCTGGTCCTGATTCTGGTCCTAGACTTAAGTCTCATGTTAGTAGCATAACATTATCATTTTGCTAACCAGCGAACAACAGTACACCGTTTGACAAATCCCTTAGGTCTGGTTCTCGTACATGACTTGGAACTGGTCCTACTCCTGTTCCAGATTATTGTTCTTGAACCTTGTCCACCCAAGTTAACAACACCATACCGTTAGACAAATGTCCTGATTCATATTATGGTCCATGTCCTGGACCTGGTCCTGATCATGCGCCTGGTCCTGATCCATCCATGTCCCAGTTCTGTTCCTGATTCTGGTCATGTCCTGGACATAAGTCTCACAGTAGTATCAAAACATATTTTTTTTGCAAATAAGCTAACAACAGTGCATCGTTTGACAAACGTCTTAGTCGCGGTTCTGGTTCTAGTCCATAACCCGGTCCTGGTCCATCCATGTCATTGTTCTGTTCCATATGCTAGTTCCTGGTCCATCTATGACCTAGTTTTGTTGAATGTCATGGACCTACAGTAGGTTTCACATTATTAGCATACTGAACGAGCTAGCAACAGTAGAACATTCGTGTCTTTCCTTCCATTTGTGGTTCCAATTATTGTCCATGTCGTGGACCCGGTCCTGATCATGATCCTGGTCCTGGACCTAAGCCTCACGTTAGTCACATAAATATTATAACTTTTGCTAACAAGCTAACAACAGCATAGCATTACGTTATGTGGTTGACAAATGGATTCACATGACATGCTCTGTGGCAATAAGCTCGTGTTTGTGTGTTACCATGGCAACCGATGACATCACATTGTATGCACACAGAGGGCCTTCACGTTCCTGCAGCAGCACCCTGCGGTGCTGGCCCATCGGGTGGCCATGGTGGGGCTCTCCTTTGGAGTCAGCGTTACGCTCAAGATGGCCGCCTACTCACACATCGTCAAGGTAGCGCACAGATGACGTCACACGGGATGACGCTGTGTGTGTGCGTGTGTAGTATTTTGTGTGTATACAAGCACATTTTGTATGTATGTGTGTTACAGCCCACGTGTGCGGTGGCCATCAGTGGAAGTCACGTGCAGCCCGCGGAAGGAACCATGGCGGACATTTTTTCTTACTTTGATCAGTAACATTCACCATCGTAACTTCCGCCATTTTCTTGCGAAGGCGCGATGTCCCTCCTCATGGTTGTCGTCCAATTAGGAACGGGCACAAGATTCAGCTGAACGACATGGACCAGACCATCATGAGGAACTTGCTGCTGCCAATCCCAACTGACCCCGCCTTCAAAGTGGACGTGAGTTCCGAGTTCTGCTTTTGGTCCATATCCTGGTCCAAAGCATGTGCCAGCCTACGTGGTCGATTCCATGGTCCTGCTCCCTGTCCTTGTTCTCTGTTTTGGTTCTGGTCCACAGCCATGTCTTGATTGTTGTATGTCCTTCTCTTCTTCCTTTGTTCCTTTCCTGGCCCATGTCCTAGTTCTGGTCCATGTCATGAACTTGGTTTATGTCTCGGCCCTGGTATGTGTCTTGGTTCTGGTCCATGTCCTGTGCTATGTCATAGTCAAGTCTATGTCCTGGTCGTGGTTTATGTCTTGGGCCATGACCAGGCCCTTTCCTTGGTTCTGTTTTTTTTTTTTTTAAATCTTTGGTCTATGTCCTGTTCTCTGACCGGGCTCTGGTCCTCATCCATGTCTTGGCACTGGTCCTGATCATGGTTCTTGTCTGTCCATGCCTTGATCCTGATCCGTATCAATCTATGTCCTGGTTCTGTTCAATGTCCTGATCCATATCCTGGTCCTGAATCTGTTTCTGTTTGGTTAGATGGGACGTGTGCAGTGTCCTCTCTTGGTGGTTGCAGGCGAGGATGACCAGAACTGGCCCGCCATCGAGTCCGCCGAGGATGTGAGGAGCACAAGTTCAATGATGGGATTCCAAAATCGATATTGCGCTTGTTAAGATGGAAAAACAACTGGTTTGTGTTCCAGATGAAGGAGATGATGGAGCGTGCGGGAAATGTCCACCTGCTGACCGTCCTGTCCTACCCTAACGCAGGACACTTGCTGGAGCCTCCGTACTCGCCACACACCAGAGCCAGCGCATTTCGATCTGCAGGCAGTCGAGACAAGTGTAAGTTGGGGTTGTGTTCTGGTCCTGGTCCTGGTCCATGTCCATCACTTGGTGCAATGTCTTTGTTCATGTCCATGTCTTGTTTCATTTATTGGTCAATGTCGTGGTTCATGTCTTTGTGTCCTGGTTCATGTTCTAATTTATGTCCTGTTCAATGTCTTGGATTACGTCCTGGTCAATTTTCTTCTGGACATGTCCCGGTCCGTATCTTGTTTCATTTCCTAATTCCTGTTCTGGCCTCTTGTTCATGTCCTGGTTGTGGTCCACATCTTGATTTATGCCTTGGTTCATGTCCTCCCTACATGTTCTGGTCCATGTCGCAGTCCTGGTCTAAGTCTTTCTTCATGTCTTGTCCTAGTCCTGGTTCATGTCTTGAATTATTTCCTGATCTATGTCTTCTTTACATGCCTGATCCATGAATTAGTTAATGTCCTAGTCCATGTATTTTGTTCTTACCCTGGTCTTAGTCCAGGTCAACTGTACATGTCCTGGTTCATGTCCTTGTTTTTTTTGTCCATTATTGGTTCTTGTGTCTGTTCCTGATGCACCAGTATCACGGTCTATGTCCTGGTTCATGCCTTGCGTCGGGTTTGTGGTTCTCGAGTCAGACCATGACTTGGTTGATGTCCTGGTTCACATCCTAATCCATAATCCTTGTCTTTTCCTGCTTCATGTTTTGGTCCCCCTCTTTCCGAAATCAAAATGTGTCGTCCTTCATGAACCAGGAAGAACCGGTAGTCCGACACTTTACAAAGATGATAGACAGGCCTTGGGGGAGGTCTCGCTGTACGACGTGAGACATATTTCAGACATTTATAGTACTTTGTAATTGTGGGGCGTCGTTGTGTGTTTGCAGTCACGGCTTTGTGGGGAGGCGAGTGTGCGGCGCATTCCGTCGCTCAGGAAGATGCCTGGAAGAAAACCTTGGACTTCCTGCGTCGCCATTTGTACGCCTGAAGACACAACACGGATATGGAGGGCCCAAAAAATTCATTTAAAAATAAATAAATGAATACAAGTGAAAATAAAAACGGATATCAAAAGTATAATTCAAAAAATTAAATACACAAAAATTATATAACAATGTGTGTGTGTGTGTGTGTATGTATATATCTATGTGTATATATAACAAATCTATATAAAATTAAATGTAGAAATAAATACAAAAATAAATATATATAAATAGAATTAAAAATCATCTAATAAAAAAAAATGCTCTTCTCTCAGAGTTATTTATTTCATGCTGCAGACGCTCTGTCAGGTCGAAATGTTATTCAAATGAGGGGGCGGTCCTAAGCGTGTCTTGTTAGGGGCTCTGCTGTTGCAAACTTAAGCTAAATATACTAAATTAAATTCTACTTATATATGTATTTTTTATTTATTTCAAGATTTATCTTTATTTAAATTTTTTACTATAAATATATAAATATAAATAAAGTTTACATTTTTTATTTTTTTATTTTATTAATTCCCAGAAGCCTCTGTATTATTTAAAGATTATATTGCATTGAATGCAGGGGGTTTAACTTCACAATCGATAAAAAAAAAAAAATTGGATCTGGATTAACACTAAAGGTCACATGTGAACGTCCGGCCCTCTTTCAGGTTTCCCTGATTAGTTAATGAGAGCTCGTTATCTGCATGGACACACACACACACACACACACACACACACACACACGCACACGCACGCACACACACACACATGCACGTAGGCATCTTTGAGAATCTATAAGAGCCAGTAGATGTGAGAGGTCAAGCCGGTTGGGAAAGTGGCCCGAAAATCCGGCAGAGCTCGGGATCAAGATGGTGGACAGCAACATTCGGCTGGAGGCGCTGTCCGTGCTGTGCAGCACTCCGGTTACCTCCTGCCAGGCTCGGCTGTCCGGGCACGGCCCGTGGCTGGCCGCCGCCCTGCCCATGTCGGTGAAGGGCTTCGTGTCGGCAGCCATGGGTCACAGGTACATTCACAAACAAATACAAACGCTTCAAATAGTTGTTGCAATTAGTGGGAGACCTGCACCCTGCGCTTTTCTCCAATTGGCCATCATGGGCTCATCGTTTTGACTTTGTAAAAAAAAAAAAAAGCTGACCTAAGTGTCATTAGGACTTGAAGTTGAGCGTAGCGTTCAAAAATATATATAAAATATAGTCTTTAATGCACAAATTATGATAACCTACAACAGGATTTTTTCCCTCAAATGTTTTTATTACTCTTTAGGCATAAAAAACATGCACCTTGATTTTCGTTTTTAAACATACATTTTTCAAGGAGTTAGTGACATGTCCACTAGGGTGGACAACATGCATTTGAGCAACTGATGAAATTGTAAGAAAATAATAAATAATAAAAAAAAAACACTATTAAAAATGTGTTTGATTTTTATCATTGTGTTCACATATTTTTAACGTATTTCAAAACTACTACATGCATTGCAAAAACATTTACTGTATCCAAAGAAAAAGGAACTTTTTACAAAGCACAGATAGTAATTTTCTTTTTTTTCATCATCCCCACTTGAGTCAAATGCTACACGGTCAACGATCCTGTCGGCTTTGCTAGCAGGTTCTGCATTTGACTTCTACAAAACATAAGAACACAAATGAGGATCAAAATCCATCATCAAATATTGCTAGAATAAAACTTAAATGATGATCTAAAGCAAAACAAATGACTGCAGATGCAAAAGCAACAAAGTTACAGCAACACTTCGTGGACTCGTGATCAATCGCAATTTCCTCAAACTACAAAATCAATACTTGGATATTTTAACAATTATAATACTCTTTAGTTGTTGCTTGATGCCTCGATATATATTTTTTACCCGCAAGGGATATTCCTTCCTTGGACGTCACACTTGAACTTCCGTCGACCGTCTTGATGTCGGGCTTTTTATTTTATTTTTTGCACTTACAAACGTTGACCACTAGATGGCGGTGTAGGTCAAGACTAAAAAACATTCATTTCTATATTTTAATAGCTGCCCACTGTAGTAACCACTATCGGTGAACGCGTTTTTAAATGAGTGCTGATTCAGTGTGTCAAGTAAAAATAATGAGGCCGACGCGTAACAGTCGTCCACTGACATGTTGAATGCGTGTAGCGGCGCGGGCGGCGAAGGCCTGGTGATCGACGAGGACGAGTTCTTCGACAGCCAGTACGACTTTGACTTCAGCAACCTGAAGGACACGTGCACCTTCTACCGAGGAGGCGAAGTCTACCGCAGGCCGTGCGGGTGGCTGCGCTTCGCCCTCAAGGTCCGCACTCGCACGCGACACTCGTACCTTTTGGGACGTCGCGGTCCGCTTGCATCGGGGCCGAGCCGGCCAGAGACGCACGCAAATTGCCGCCGCCGAAAGGATCGGAGTGGAAGTTCTCTTGCCTTTGTGTTTTTTTTTTTTGGGCGCTCCAGGTTCGGGACAAATACCCGGACGGGAACGTGTGGCTGGGCCAGCGCGGCCACGGCACCACCACGTACTCCAAACCCGGAGAATGGCCCGTTAGCTACCACGGCACCTCCAAGAACGGAGCCAGGGCCATCATCGTCGCCAATTACCAGGTGTGCTCAAGCTTGAAATCGACGTTGGCCAATGGGCACGCTCGAAAAAGCAGCTCAGCGGTGGTGGGACATGGTGATTTTCTAGGGTTTTGGAGAAGTAATCATTCGAAAATGGAAACACTGGCAGATTTATAGAAAATGTTACATGTTGATATTAAACTGTACATTGTCAGCTTTGTTTTTAATGTGTTTGTGTTGGACGTGTAAAGTAATCATTTCATTCCTGGCATTTCCCAAATGTCGGCAAGACGGTCAACAGTGAAGTAAAAATAGTACTGTGAATTCTTGAAGTCCAAAGGTCATCGAGATGACCTTTGAAGTTTGCTCAATTTTGATTGTGCGTGTAAAAAAACAAAAGCTATTAGCATTGGCATGCTAAGCTATTAGCATTGGCATGCTAAGCTATTAGCATTGGCATGCTAAGCTATTAGCATTGGCATGCTAAGCTATTAGCATTGGCATGCTAAGCTATTAGCATTGGCATGCTAAGCTATTAGCATTAGCATGTGTATGCTCTTCAAATTCTGCCATTTTCAGGACCTTTTCTATAAGTTTTAATTTTTGGGGTCTTTCTATGTTTGGATAATAATTTTTTTTAAAACAATTTAGTAATATATAGTAGTTTCATTTAGAATGATTCAATTCCAAGGGTCAATCTTAAAACGGCTATTGTAGTCTTTCCTCATTTTCATCGAGATGACCTTTTAAGTTTGCTTAATTTTGATTGATTGTGTGTGTGTAAAAACAAAACTATTAGCATTAGCATATTAAGCTATTAGCATTATCATGTCTACGCACTTCCAAGTAGGGATGTAACGATATCCAAAAATCACAATACGATAAATATCACAATATGAACCTCACCATACGATAATTATCACGATATTGTAAATAAATAAATAACATTAAATCAAATTGAACAAAAGCTCATATTGGAGGAAAAACCCCACAATTTTGTGTTTGTGTACATAACAGTGATGGGGAAATAGGTGTGGCCATGTCGTTGCCATGTGCTCTATTGTCTTGGCGGCGCAAAGCATCATGGTCTATGTAGTTCACAATGTTGTTTGTCTGAAGCAGGCTAAAATTAATGTTTTTTTTTTTGACGGCATTGTTGAAAAATACTTGCTGATTTAGAGGAGTGATAGTGGTCAAAACATTCCTAATTAAAATATTGCACTAATAAACTAACCACCAGAGTGTGCTAGACCTGCACAAATGGAATATAACCTCACATTTTTAATGGATGCGCTGCTTTTAATATCGTGACACGACGACGATGATATTGTGGCACTTTTAATATTGCGATTTTTACGATATCGTTACATCCCTACTTCCAAGTCTGCCATTTTGATGACCTTTTCTATAAATTAGCTTTAAGCGTGATTTGTTTTTTGGGGGGCTTTCTATGTTTGGATAGTTAACTCAATGTTGTCTTTTTGTTTCCTGTCCCCAGCCTGGTCCTGGTCAAAATTACGGTCGCGGCGTGTACTCGACGCCGTACCTGGAGCATGCGGTGGACTACACCAAGACGTTCCAGTCCAAAACGACGGGCAAGAAGTACCGCGTGGTCATGCAGAACCGGGTCAACCCGGTGTACCGCGAGAAGCACAATGGCGGCAAGTACTGGCTGCTGCCCGTCCACGAGGGCCTGACGATGGACCAGGAACAGGACCTGGTGGAGAAAGCCATCCGGCCCTACGCCGTACTCATCAAACCGCTTTGATTGGGAAGAAGAAGAAGAAGAAAACAATGTATACAATACAGAGCATTTAAAAGTGCAAACGGTCAATGTCCTTCTTTTACATGTGCAAAGCTGCAGGAAATATTTCATTCACGTTTTATATTATTATTTGTATTTACTACCATTAAGTGTATTTTACGTCATCTTTTTTTTTTAAACATAATTCTAAAGTATTTAAATGAAATTTAATGTAATGTACTTGCTACAGTTGCAATTACTGAACCTGCATTTTAGTTCACAAAATTAAAATTTTACTTATTTAATTTATAAATGACCAACTGTTCACATTTTTTTTTAACTATTTACATAGTTTGAAAATATTATTTGAGCAAAAACGTCCAATTTACATTTTATTTTTAACGAGTTAAATATTGCAAATGCAGTAACATATTGTGAAATAGTGTATTAATATTTAAGTTTCCTACATTGAATCGAACGTGTTTTTAAATCTATAAAATAGCATTTTAATAATCATTCCAATTTCCGTTTTAATCCATTTAGTTAAACACTGAATCGATATTTTACTGTTTCCCATTTCAACTGCGTGCTTGTCGCACTACTAGTGACGTCATTAAATTGTGCTCGTTTGATGACGTGCCAATGTTGCGGTAATAAAACCAAAGGTGTGAACGGTTTTGACTGCTCTATCCAGCAGGGGGCAGCAGCTGCCACTAATTTACGTGCAGCTGGCTCAGCTTTTTCAAACTAGTTTGTGTAATTGCAGCGAGGTTCCGTTGGGGGCGCCCGTTTGGCTCTGTGGGCTTTTCCCGCGTTTCAAGCCACCTGTGCACGCGCGCCTCACTTTACGTGCACGCGATTTGTCTCGCGCCCATCACCCACCCACGCGCACGCAGGAGCCGACTAGTCTCCCTCTTCAAAACAGGCAGTCCGGGTCCGAGGAGTGACGTCCTCGTCATTTTCCGCTTACCGCATATTCAAGTGTTTTGTTTGTTTGTTTTGATTTGTGTGCGTGGGTGGGTGCGTGTGCGTGTGCGTGTGCGCGTGGCGGGAAAAGCTGGAGAGAGAAGCACCAACGGGCGCGGGAAACTCCAGCTGCTCTAACGCTGGGGATGAGAGAGGTACGTACGCGAACGCACCATTCCATCAATTTGCAGGTTATTGATCAGCGCGCATATGCAAATTCCTCAATTCATGTCAAGGTTTGATCAATGACGCAAATGATGGAATATTTGTATTCAATGAACTTTAGCCTACAAGTTTTGAGAGCATCTGAAGCGCTGTTGCTCCAATGTAGAAATGTAAATAATTCATACAAATATGTAAGCCAGTTTCAGGATGTGTGCTTGGCTGAAAGCGGTCACTTGTCAGGGTGGTACAGTGATGCCTTGAGATACGAGTTTAGTTGATTCTGTGGCCACACTTGTAACCCAATACTCAAATCATCTTTCCCTGTTGGAATGAATGGAATTGCAGGCTGATAAACTTGATAAAAAACGAATTATTTACCATGTAAAAAAAAAATCATGACATAATTGAATGAAATGTAAAAATGTTTTTGCTTCCATTTAATGGACATTATGCTGCTTTATTTGCTGTGCACGCCTTGACCACCTGGGGGCAGTATAGCTATAATTCAAGTTGCGTAGACCGTCACAGTGGCGTTATAGTTTTTTTTTTACAACAGGATTTGCTTTTGAGTAAAGTTCTATATTACAGGCTCGAGCACAGCATAAAAATACGTTATAGGTTAAAATATGAATGGAATACATTTATGTATATGCTTTTATCTCAATGCTCAAATCGCTTTGCAAAGGATCACATTTAATTGATTAAAACAAGACTGCAGTTTATTTTTTGTTCAAGGCTAATTCAAGAAAATCCCGTAAATGACCATAAATCTCCCAAAAGTCACATGATTAAAATATAAATACAGAAAATCTTTCAGCAGGTGAAATAAAAATTTTTGTTGTCGTTGTGTTTGAGGAAGTGGATCCTGCCTCCAAAATGGCCATCGACAGAACCAGAAGATTGGGAGGGGGTCCAGGTTTTTAGGCGCGAGACCCCCACATTTTGGATCCTGGGTGGCCCCCATGGTCACTCTGGCCGGGCGCTCGCCGATTAATCACGTGACGAAGCCAAGATGGCGGTCCACAGGTGCTACTTCCTGCCTTTTCTGATGATGAAGAGCTGCTGGCTCCCGGGGTCCGCCGGCCCGCCCCCCAGCGCGGACCCGCAGCAGGAGTACGCCCACTCCATCCGCCTGGACGGGGACATCATCCTGGGCGGCCTGTTCCCGGTGCACGCCCGGGGCGAGCGCGGGCAGCCCTGCGGCGAGCTGAAGAAGGAGAAGGGCATCCACCGTCTGGAGGCCATGTTGTTCGCCATCGACTTGGTCAACAAAGACCCCGAGCTGCTCCCCAACATCACGCTGGGGGCGCGCGTCCTGGACACGTGCTCGCGAGACACCCACGCCCTGGAGCAGTCGCTCACCTTTGTGCAGGCGCTCATCGAAAGGGACGCGGGCGACGTGCGCTGCGCTAACGGGCAGACGCCCGTCTTCGCCAAGCCCGACAAGGTGGTGGGCGTCATCGGGGCGGCGGCCAGTTCCGTCTCCGTCATGGTGGCCAACATCCTCCGGCTCTTCAAGGTAATGGGAAGGGACTCCGTCTCGCGCTAATGTCATGTATGTCGTCCACTAAGGTAAACAAGACTTTTGACAAGATTCTCAAGATTTTCAATTGATGCCCGTGGTTAGCATTAGCGGCTAACCGTTAGCAATTAGCCGCTAAATGTAGTTGTGTTCCAGAGTCCAGTACATAAACCAACCGCCAATCATGATTTTTGTATTCTTTTTTTGCTTGTTTGTGTTTGATTGACACCCATGGTTAGCATTAGCAGCTAACAGTTATCAACTAGCTATTAAACATAGCAGTGTTGTTACAGAGTCAAGAGCATAGAACCACTGCCAGTTATTTGTGAAAACTTACTTCAAGATTCCGGACTTTGTCATGCTTGTTTGTGTTTGCATTGATTGTCAAGGTGAGCATTAGTGGCTAACAGTTAGCAATTAGCCGCTAAATGTGGCAGTGTTGTTACAGAGTTGAGTACAAAAAACAGCTCCCAATCTCTTTTCTTAGACTTTCGACAAGATCTTTGAGTTTGTCGCGCTTGTTTGTGTTTGAATCGATGCCCATGGTTAGCATTAGCTGCTAACGGTTATCAACTAGCTATTAAACATAGCAGTGTTGTTACAGAGTCAAGAGCATAGAACCACTGCCAGTTATTTGTGAAAACTTACTTCAAGATTCCGGACTTTGTCATGCTTGTTTGTGTTTGCCTTGATTGTCAAGGTGAGCATTAGTGGCTAACAGTTAGCAATTAGCCGCTAAATGTGGCAGTGTTGTTACAGAGTTGAGTACAAAAAACAGCTCCCAATCTCTTTTTTTAGACTTTCGACAAGATCTTTGAGTTTGTCGCGCTTGTTTGTGTTTGAATCGATGCCCATGGTTAGCATTAGCTGCTAACAGTTAGCAATTAGCCGCTAAATGTGGCAGTCTTGATGTATGTACAGTACTTTACATAAAACAGTTTCCAGGTTTTTGGAACTTTCTCCGAGATCTTGGAGTTTGTCACACTTGTTTGTGTTTGGGTACGATTAGTGGCTAACACTTAGCAACCTGCCGCTAAACATAGCGAGCAGGATTTATGACGCGGCTGGAATGTCAATAAACGTTCCTGATAAAGAAGAAGCGCGCATTGGAATTGAGATGTTTCTGGGGTTGGGGAAGAATTCTGGTGGGAGGCCCGGTGGATGGTGTCTGGTCGCTGCTGGATTTCACTTTCCTTTGTTTTCTTTGATCCTTCCTCTGGTCTCCTGACGGCGGTGTTCGGTTTAGGTGAACGGTATGGGATTTTTTCTAATAGGTTTTTGGTGAGCTAACAAATACACGCACGCACGCACGCACGCACGCACGCACGCACGCACGCACGCACGCACATACACATACTCACCCACATACAAAAATAAATAAATAAATAAAATAAAAAAGAGCAATGATGATGACATTACCGAATGAACAATACTGAGCTCTTTAGAAAAAAAAAAGAAAAGAAAAAAGAACACGTTCCACACTTCCTCTAAGTAGATCACCGCTTGTCTTCATCTGCTGAATTAAAATCCGATGAACGATGGAGCCGACTGCCGCTTCTCACTTTCTTATCTCAAGTTAATCCTCGCGCCGTTGCCTTTCATTCCCAACACGGCCAACGGGAGGTTGGAATTTTGCAAGTTTTGTAGATTTCCAGGAAATCACACGTGTGAACATTTGACAAATGTAACTTGAACACAATCAAGCATCCGGTTTTCATCCAATTCCGAACCATCAATGACCCCAGAATTGCGCAAATGTTTTTTTTTCTACATGTGCATAAAGGGGTAAAGGAATATAACAAGATGACGGTACCTGAAATTTCCCAACTGTAAATCCTACAAAAGTTGCTTTGGTGAAAATCAAATGACTGTAAATCACCCCCCAAAAAAGGTAAAAAAAATTATTGCTCTCTCTTTCTCTCACAAATGTACAATTAGCGTTCGACGCTGTCACGGTTGTTGCAGTTGAGAACATTGCGCTGATGCAAAAGTTCCTTCGCAGTCTCACTCCCAAAACGTGTTGGTTTCCTGGGAATGTTGGCGATGTTAGTGCGGCGTTAGCTCGGAGTGTCGCTAGCAGCTAACGCCTCGTCGGGTAAAAAAAAAGTTGCGATGTTCGCGCGTATTCAGCGTGAGAAGACGATCTGCTTCTCTCGAACAACTCTCTCAAATTCTTTCTGCCGTGATTGCTAACAAGCAAGAACACTCCTGAGATTCCATCTTTTCAACCAATTGCGATTTTCAAACGCAATCGAGCACTCGCTCGTCATTTTTATGATGCAAAGTTGCGAACAAACATCGTGTCTCACTTTTCACTTCTTTTTTTCTCCCCCATTTGATATCATTAGTTCCAGTTTTCCATCCAAACGAATGGAGGGGACTTTCAGGTTTCCATATACATTTCAACTTGCTTCAAAAATTCCCGCATCCCGGGTTCAAGTGTTCTTTGTATTCATTTATCTTTCAACTACAATTAATACTTTGTTATTTTCACATCATTTCTCTTTCAATTGACTTCATTAGCATTCAGCTTAGCATTCCCACGCATTTTCTGCAGAAGTTGCACTTAGTCTAGTTATTATTATTATTATTATTATTATTATTATTGTTGTTGTTATTATTAGCGGCTAACTCTTAGCCGCTAACAGTTAGCAAGAATCAATGGGTCAAGGTTTTTGTGGCCCAGAATGAAAGTACGTCACGAAATCTGACGACAAGTTAAGACTTCATTAACGATATACTATTTATCTTAAAAGAAGTTTTTTTTTTGTCTTCAAGGAGAGTCATGTGGTTGAGCACCAAGTGTGGTGGTACAGCACCCTAGCGCCCTCTAGTGACCAGCTGCTGTCGATGTAATCGCGCGCTCGGTCGTAACGTCAATCGAATTTCAAGTCTTTAATTTTGCTGTAAAAGTGAATTATTTTTGTTCCACTTCTTTTTGTTCTTCTTTTCTTGTTGACCTTCGTGTTCTTCCTGTTTTTATTTTTCAAGTTATTGTTCCTCTTGTTCTGTTCTGTTGTTTTTTGTTTTTCCAGTTTTTATTTTTTGTTGATCTTTTCTTCTTCCTGTTGTTTGTGTTTTGTTTTTTGTTCTTGTCTTTCTTTTTTATCTCGTTTTGTTCCTTTTTTTAGTGTTCTATTCCTCTCGTTCTAATTTTTTGTTCTTCATTGTTTTTTTTGTTCTTCATTGTTTTTTTTGTTCTTGTGGATGTTGTCCTTCCTGGTCTGGTTGTTGCGGTGTCTGTGGGCGCACTTCACGCTCGATCTGCATCCCGCCTTCGCCGCCCACTCGTTCTCCTGCCGTCACGTCTCAGCGCGTCATCGTCCAGCTTGGCCGCGGGGCCCGTGGAAAGCCCCCCGATCCCCCCCCCCCCCCGAACGCCCGCTCCTCATTCCTCGCGGTTCAAATTGTGACATTAGCACATTGCTAACGCTAACAGAGACGGCTTCCGCGTCCCTTCCGTGCTGGCGGGAGAATCACGGGAGCGACGGCGACCGGGTGTCAGCCGGCGCCTGTCAGCCGGCATCACGTCCCGCACGCCCGCAGCTTAACCCCAAAATGTCAGCGTGACTCAACGTCGCCTTGTCATTGAACGCACCGGCTCGGTGATGATGTCATTGAACGCCCCGCCTCCACGCTGCTGTGATGTCATCACCCTTTCAACCCGATGATGACGAAAAAGTCAGCGCATCAAAATGCTGTGGGTAGTCGTTGAAATGTCAACTCCACAATGTTGTGGATGTCGGCTAAAAAGTCAACTCTTGCATGTTGTGAATGGTTAAAAAATCAGTTCCACAATGTTTTGGACATAAGATTGAAAGCACAATGTTGTTGATATAGGTTGGGAAGTTGACTCCACAATGTTGTGGATGTTGGAACTCAAATACAAGTACAAATACAAAATTTAAGCTCAAAATTCAACTCATTAATAATTTGGATGTTGGTTGGAACTTTTAAACTCCACGTTGTGGTGGGCTTAAATGCCAGCCCCACAATGTTGAGGATTTAGGTTGGAAAGTCAGCTCTTCAACGTTGTGGCTGTGGATTAGATGGTATACTCCACAATGTTGCGTAGGTCCAAAGTATGCTGGTCCGTGGAGATGATTGAATCGCTTTTCTTTGACAAAGTTGTTTATTTTTATTTTTATTTTTATTCTTTTGTGTCTCAGCTGTCGAGAGTTTTGTGGTTCACTCACTGGCTTGGCTTTGACCTGTAAGTAAATACTGAGACAAGAATGGCGTCTAATTAGCTGCATCGAGTCACACTCCCACAGGGGAGCTCGCCCCTCACCGTCAAGCTCTCTTTCTCGACGAGTCTTGTCTCGTCTCGTCTCGCCGCAGAAATTCATGGAGGTGAAAATCAAACTCTGATGGCAGGAACGGGGAACTCGATCAGGTTTCATGTTGGGGTGGGGGTTGGCTGTCTAGACCAATCCAGCTCAGTGTCATGTCTGACTTTGAATAAAATGCTCTTGAATGAATGTTAGCAGTGTTACAGTCTTGAGACGTGTCATCGTCTTACACTACTTACGAAAGACTGAAATGTCGTAAGACCAAAAGACTGCTGAAGCACGTAGATGAAGACTGTAGAACGCTAAAGAGTAAAGAACGTAAAACTCGAATGCTGTTGTAGGTGAAGACTGTGAAAGACCAACAGACCGTAAACTACTAAAGACTGGAAGACCATAAAGTCTATAAAGACTATTTTCACTGCAAGACCAGGGTTTTGGAATCCAGGTCGAGAAAGTCAAAACCCTGAAACTGTTTGACTTTCGCCGCAGGTGTTTCTACTAAACATGCGTTTAGACGAGCTCGTTCGCCTGCCAGTTGGATAGAAGCACTTGCAACTAAAGCCAGTCTGCGGCTGGGTTCTTTTACGTTCTGGACCTGGATTCCCCAACCCCGGTCTTGCGGTCAAAATTGTCTGACTTTAGTAGGGATGGCAAACTGCGGACCTCGAGGGCCAGAGTCCTGCAGGTTTTAGAGGTTTCCTTACTCGGACTGCAGTTGATTCCAATGAACAGGATCGCTATCAGGCTTATGCAGACCTTGCAAACCTACAGGACTCCGGCCCTCGAGGACCGGATCTCGCCATCCCACTGACACTGTTGTAGGTGAAGTTTATAAACTTTATGGTCTTCCAGTCTTTAGTAGTTTACAGTCTGTTGCTCTTAGAGTCGTCACCTACAACAGTGTCAGTCTTGAGTTTTAAGGTCTTTAGCATTCTGGCATTCTACAGTCTTCATTTATGGGCTTTAGCAGTCTTTCGGTAAGATATCGGCAGTTCTACATTCTGACTGTATTTGAGTCTTTCGCAGCGTTGCAATGTTTTGCTCTGACCGTCTTTGTCGATAGAAGTCGCAGCCATCTGAAAGTCTTGAGTCATTTTGCAGTCTTAAGGTAGTTTTTTTTTTTTTTTTTAAATCTTAGAGACATGTTCTTTATCAGTTTGTGCTGTTTTACGGTCTTGAATCTAGAATTGAGTTGTCTTCCAGTCTTTCGGAGTCTTGATTTGCTTACTGTTGTTGAACGCACGTTAACAGTCTGTGAGAGTTCAAAATAAAACGCTTACAAGGAATGGTTCGTTCGAACCGTTTTGCATTTCTATGTCTTTCTTTGGTTGTTTTGCAATTTTTGCGTGCAGGGCCTCTTTGTTGTCATCCCGCTCAAGCCGTGAAAAACAACAACAACAATCTTCGACCACTCCGCCCCCCCTCGAGGGAAACGCAACAAATAAACACGCTGACTCAAGCATGCAAAAGTGCATCTTTGTCTTGTTTTCCGAGGAACTTTAAAAGCAGCGTTCACTTCATGAAGAATTTTGTACGGTTCGGGCATCAGGCAGATCCAAAAACCCGTTCCTCGCTTTTTCTTACTCCGCATATAGAAGTGATTCAGTTTTTGTTTCTTCTGGTTTCTCCCGCCGCCGCAGATCCCGCAGATCAGCTACGCCTCGACGGCCCCGGAGCTGAGCGACAACACCCGCTACGACTTCTTCTCGCGCGTGGTTCCTCCGGACTCGTACCAGGCTCAGGCCATGCTGGACATCGTCACGGCCATGGGCTGGAACTACGTCTCCACGCTGGCCTCCGAAGGGAACTACGGCGAGAGCGGCGTCGAGGCCTTCGTGCAGATCTCCAGAGAGTCCGGTAGGGGGCGGCGCGCGCACACACACGTCTTGCGGACACGCGGTCTTGATATTTAGCCGTCTTTTTGTCCTCCAGTCGTGTTGAGCAGGTTTGCATGTCATGGTCTGTAGCAGTCTTAACCATTTTGACTGAAGCCACCATCTTCGCTCCCGGCCGTTTTACTAGATTTTGACTGATTTTGCAAGGCCCACCGAGTATTGTGTTCCGTTGCTATAAAAACATGGAGGCTACCAAAAGAAAGATTAGTCTCTTCTTTCATCAGGGAAAAAAAAAGTATATTTGTATCTGCAATTAGCATTAGAATATAGCTAAGTTTCATCAATATCCACATTCCTGGTGAACGAGAGCTTGTTGCCACGGCTGATCTCTTATACTCTCTTGCCACCTGCTGGCCATTCTTTTTTGTAATAACTACCATTGCTTTAGGTGACCTCTTCATGTCAGAAGCTGCAAAAAAAAAATGTTTTGGGTTTGGGTGGTCTTCAAGGTTGAGTCTTTAGCTGTTGGTTTGTTTTAGTGAGAGCAAAAGGAAGAATAGTCGGACTGTGTTTCAGCATTAAAAAAAATTCTTCTATGCTCGAAATGAAATCAACGTTCTTCTCTATGTCCACCGAAAGGTTAGAATGGGAAAATGTTTTTAACTGGTCGTGGCTGTGATTTGTGAAACAAAGCAAATAACGCAAAGCCACCGTAAGAAGACAAGCGCTTCGAAGGATGCATTTAAAGACAACTTTTCTGAAATGAGAAGGCGGGCGGCACAGGCTCGAGTCCTCATCATCATCATCATCAATGAGCCTTCGTCACCATGTGGCGCTGGCTAACGCCTTCATTAGCAGACAGTCTGTGTGAGTGTGACTGTGTTTATATTTGGAGAAATGTGTGTTTGTTTTGGGGTAATTTTGTGTGTGTGTGTATTTGGCCAAAAGTGTGTGGCCAAGTGTGTGTGTGTGAAAAAGGTTGTATGTGTGTGCAGCTAAGCCCGTGCGTGTATTTCCTAAATGTGTTTGGCTAAGTGTGTGCGTTTGGATAATTTTGTGTGTTTGGCTAAAAGTGTGTGTTTGTTTGTGTGTGTGTGTTCAGTTACATTTATTTGTGTGTGTGTGAGTGCGTGTGGGGTCTCGCGCCTCAGCGCGAAGGCCTTGCTGCGGGCTGATGTGTGTGATTATCTGGCCTCTATTGATTAGCGCTGATGTCGATTAGCGTCTGCCCGCTAACCACGTCTGCTGCCGCCGCCCTTGAAGCTTGATTGGAAGAATTCATTTGAATGGTTTCGCCTCCGCCTCAAACTTGCTGACTGCAGCCTCATTATGACAAAAATGACTTTCATGTCCACAAATAAAGACACGCGTGGCTTGTCGTATGCTGGCTGTACAGCAGAAGACTTTGAGAGGATTTAGAAAAGACTCTTGGAAAACAATCATCTCACACCTGCATGCATCTCAAGACCAGAGGTGGCAAATTCTGGTCCAGAAAGTAGAAACCCTGCCACCGTTTTGGCTTTAGCCCCAAGTGCCAGCTAGCTAACGAGCACCATGGGTGCTAGCTAGCTAGCTCTCTAGCAGGTTAACGAGCACCATGGGAACTAGCTATGGAGCTAGCTAACTAGCACCTGGGGCTAAAGCCAAACTGTGGCAGGATTTTTACTTTCTGGGCCTGAATTTGGCACCTCTGTTCAAGACACGTTTTTAGTCGCAGCCTCATCTCAGCTGGGATTTTACAAAGACTGTGAATTTTGCAGGGTTACTACTTACAAGACTACAAACTAAATTCTTGAGGCATCTTTTTCCCACAATGCAAATTATACTCATCATGCTCTTGGTAGTGATAGAGTAGACAATATTATTATTGTACTCTTTGCGTGTTCAATTAACTGAATGGTGAGATTCTGGTGAAGAAGTCCCTTTGCAAAGGTATAATTATTCAGAAGCTTCTGATCACACAAAATGAAGACACTCAAGCCGTGTTCCGTTCAGATTGTGTGTGCCTCCTCCTCTCGCACACAGTTATTTATTGAAACTCAGTGAATACGAAAAGTTTCCTCTCTCCTCCCATGGGCAAATTCCCATGAGTACAAATCAGATTAGACTTGAACAATAATAAATCAGCCTGTCCTTGGACTCTCTTCGAGCGACTGAGACTGGTACTAGCTATACTCCCCTTAGAAAAGAAACCTGTTACCCTTCTCTTTCCCAGGCAAGAGAACAAAGGACTATAGATTGGCTTAACATATGAATTAACTGTTGTCTTATATTTATATCTTTATAACTAATATCCAAAACGGTTAAAATATAAATTGATACTGAAAAACAATGTTAATAATCCAACAGTAGAAACGTGCAAATGTAAAAGCAGAAGATTTTGGTGACAACCACCAACTCAGCAGGCGTGTTCGTCCATGCCACTCATAATTGTTTGCAAAGTTTCTGGTTTTGCCAGAACTCATCTATTGGTTGTTGTTTGTGTCATGCCACCGCAAAGACTGAAAGACTTTTGATGACAGCAAACACGTTTCATATTGTGGCAAGGCCAAGACGGAGATTAGCACCTTACACTTAACGATCTCGATGACGGGAGCGCGGCGCGACTCCAGTGAAACTCTAAAACTTCCTCAACACGTTCAGTTTTCGGCCTGAGACTGTGAACATCGTTAGGTGTGAACCATTACGGACTTAAGCGGTTTTACGGTCCAAAAGTCTTTAGAATTCCTGTGTTGTTAAGCAGTCTTAAAATGTTTTGTAGTCTTACAGCCTTGCAATTTTTAGCAGCGTTACGGTTTTACAGTCTTTCGGCCTTCATCTGTCGGACAGTTTTACAGTTGTCCTGTTTCCAGCAACCTTCCAATCGTCGTCTTTAGCAGTCTTAACCTATCGTGCCACACCTACCTTTGACTGAATTGCAGTTGAATTTGCGTACATTTGGATTATTGTGGACTAAGGAGCGTATCGGTCTGACAAAGTGTGAGTAATGTTGAATTATTAACATTGTTTTTCAGTTTCAATTTATATTTTAGCCGTTTTGGATTTAGTTATAGCTGTGTAGCTCAATGAATAGAATTGTCTATTGTATTCTTATCTGTCTCTTTCGCCTGAGAAGAAAAGGGCAACAAGTTCTTTTCCATGTTATCTAGAAGGGAGTGTAGTCTAGTACCGGTCTCAGCCGGTCGAAGTGAGACAGGCTGATTTATTATTGTTTAGGTCTAATCTGATTTGTATTCCTGAGAACTTCTGCCTTTTTGTGAAGGGGAGGAGGCTTTTCGTATTCACCCACTTTTCAATAAATAATGATGTGCAGGAGAAGGAGGGGCACACTTTTGAACAGAACACTGCTTGAGTGACTTCAATTGTGTGATCAGAAGCTTCTGACTAATTACCTTTGCAAAGGGACTTCTTCACCAGAATCTCACCATTCAGTTAATTGAACATGCAAAGAGTACAATACCAAATATTATCTACTCTAACAGTAACAAACTCCAGACGTTCCTCACATGGAAGTTGGAGTCTGCCGAGTCGCCGCGCTAATGGATGGCATTCATTGGTGGGGGGTCTCTGCATTGGATGCCACCGCAGAGATGCTGCTAGCACCCCCACCGAACCCGTTCCCATGGCGACAGCTGGCTGCGGCTAGCTCTCCAAGAAAACCCGCTCTGACCTCCTCCAGAGCCTTTTAGCGCAGCGAGGTGACGTCCGGCAGATGGATGTAGCGCCCCGGGGTTACAATGCTAATAGCTGCCACAGCTGCCGTTACATTATATGATCAACTATACTCATGTACGCTACACTTTGTAGGCCTACTCTAGTTAGCTCCTCACAGACCCATTCAAGTCCTGTCCAGCAAAGACTCACATAAATATTGGGACACCTACGTTCACCTCCACGTTGACTTTTACGGCTTTAGTCTCTTGTACTTCCTGGTTGAGGCACATGTGGACTTCATAGGCTGTTTGCACCGTTTCTCAGCCCGGGGTCCTCGGGTACCCCTATCCAGCTTGTTTTCCACGTCTCCCCCAGCCAACACAGCTAAAGATCGCGATCAGGCTTCATGCAGAGCTTGCTGATTAGCTGATCGTTTGAAACACATGTGTTGCTTGGGGGAGACATGGAAAACAGGCTGGATAGGGGTACCCGAGGACCAGGGCTGAGAACCACTGGGCTAAGCTATACAAAACTTTGATACATCCTAGCTCATAAAACCCCCTTGGAACATAGATTAGTTTTATTTTTATTTTTTGAAAGAGCTCAGTATTGTTCATTCGGAAATGTCATCATCATTGCTCTTTATTTATTTTTATTTTATTATTATTATTATTAATTTTTTTTTTTTTGTGTGTGTGTGTGGGTGAGTATGTGTATGTGCGTGCGTGCGTGTATTTGTTAGCTCACCAAAAAAAACTATTAGAAAAAAATCTCATACCGTTCACCTAAACCGAACACCGCCGTCAGGAGACCCGAGGGGACCAAAGAAAACCAAGGAAGGTGAAATCCAGCACCGACCAGACACCTTTAAAAAAAAGAAAAGAAAAAAAAAAAGATTAGTTTTATTAAAAAGCTTACGATTGGGTCAAAGAATAGTTCAGCGTTGAAGCGTAACAATTTAACACTTCCTGGTACAGACCTCAGGAGCTACTAAGACAGACAACGACAAAAAAACGTTTAGCCATTTGAATGCAGCCGTTATTAGTATAAAAGCACTGCGACCGCATTGCTTTAGCATTAGCCCAATGGCCGACTATAGCGTTTGAGAATAAATGACAATTAAGTTAATCACAGACTTCATTATGTTTCCTTTTTTCCCCTCCCTCTCGTCTTAGCAAATTGAGGAAGGGTACTGAGCTTTGTGGAAGTGTCGCGGATGAAAGGCTCATTTGCATACTAGCACCGAAAATAGAATTAAGTCGCTTTTCATGCCCTTTTTTTTCCCCTGGGAACTTGCCGACTCGGCCCACGCTCGGTTTGACGCGGATTGTGAGAGCAACAACTTGAAAGAGTTTCCTCACTCTGTTGATCCTCTTCATCATCAATCCTATATTTACAGTCAAATAGATGCCTATTCTTGTCTGTTTGGCTTTTGAAGTGCCATCGGCTGTCGGGATTTTCCTCTCGGGGAGCCTCGGTCTCTCTCACGCGCCGATTGCGAATCTGATGAGTCACCACTGACCGCACGGCACAGTTTGATCGAGCACTGGCAGCTAGCATGCTAAAAGTTATGTCGTATGTTCACAGGCTAAAGGCTAAACATCGCAAGTGATGTTGTAGAGGATGGCTAACGTGCTAATATGGAGTTAGCTAAATGTTGGATGATAACCACGCTAGCATGCTTAGTAGCAGGAGGTTGTAGTTGAGAGTGTCATGCGTTGAAATGAGCTATTTGGTTGGTCGACATGGTCTTGCTGCTGAGTCACATGACCAGGGTGACGCCTCTAAAAAGCATTGGTCAATGTTGTCATGTCAAACACACTGCAATGACATCATTGTCGAAGGTTAGCTCATAAATTCCCTCATTCTTTGATGTCAGACACTGCGCTTTGGAAAGTGATGTCACAGAGAAAGGAAAACGGTTGTCACTTTCCCGTCTGTGAGGCGCGAAACGAGCTCAAGCGGGTACGCGATGACACCGGCGAAAACAACAACAACAACAACAACAAGACAACAATGTGCGTTACGTCGGACCTTCAGCTCGACCTCGTCACGTCACGTTTGGCCTGGCCTTCAGCAAAAAGCCCAAAATGAATCAGACTGGTAAGTGTGGGAGCGCGATTAGTAATCGAGTCACAGGGAAATCGGGATTGATGATTTAAGGTTTAAGGTGATTAGCAGTATTCAATGCATGTGCACAATGTCAACAGATGCCAAATAAAGCAGACAAATATTGATGGATGATAATAACCAGTGACAAGTCATTTTGGGCAACATTTGCACAACCAATGTCTTGTTTGTAAACAAAGTGCAGCTCAGTGTCTGGCCAGTGACGTCACATCTATCGCCATTTTCCTTCTGGCACTAAAAACACAATAAACCAAGGTCGGCACCAAAAACGTTACACCCTGACGAGTCACCCTTCCAGCGCAATAATGCAAAAGGCTTATTAAAACCTGTTCGAGAACCAGAACGTTGCCTGCTTACGAATAAACGGACAGAGCAACAAGATTCAGAATTGAAAAATCGGTACAGCCCAATCATTCGATACCTGGACACCGTACTTGCGTTCATTTCTTGCGGATATGGATCTGTTGCAATACCACTGGAAAAGGGGGGGAGGGAATAACGTTGAAATTGGACGTGATTCATTTCAAGAAAACGTCGATCACATGAGAAAACCTCCGCAAGTCTTGACTAGCGAAATCGCAGACCGCCATCGAGTTGTCTGACCATAATTTGTTAACTTGTGTATACGGACCGCCATAAACCGAGGTGGGTAGTGTTGCAGTTGAGCATAATCAGAAATAAACTCGCCACAGACCGTGTCTTGACGACTCTAATGATTTCACAGACATCCTGACATTGTGCACAATGTGGTGATAATTGGGAAGTAAAGATCCTTAAATGGGGAAAACGTCCAAGAAGCAGTCAATGCTTAACACGTCCGCGCTCTTTTTCTGCGCAGACGACTTAAAGATGTACAAAGGGGTGACTCTGGGGGGGGTCCACACCGTGGAGGACGTGCTTGGCGAGGGCACCTTCGGCGTGGTGGTCAAGTGCCGCAACAGGGAGACCAACACCATGGTGGCCATCAAGGTTTTCAAGAACCACCAGAACTCCGTGAACGACGCAAAGGAGGAGATCTCCATTCTGAAGCAGCTGTGGGGCCTGGATCCCGACGAGTGCCACATCGTCCGGTGGGAGGGCTTCTTCTTCCACAACGAGAACATCTGCCTCAATTTTGAACTCCTGGATCAGAACCTGCGGGAGTTCATGCAGCATCACCGTGCACTTTCCATCCAACAAGTCAGGCCTGTGGTGCACCAATTGGCCACGGCGCTGTCCCACATGAGCAGCATGGGGCTCGTCCATGCCGATATCAAACCCGAGAACATCATGGTGGTGGACCGGCGTCAGCAGCCGCTCAAAGTCAAGCTGGCCGACTTCGGCCTGGCCAAAAACGTGTCGGACATCATGCCGGGGGATTGCGTGCAAACGTTGTGGTACCGGGCGCCCGAAGTCATACTGGGGATTCCTTTCAATGAGACGGTCGATGTGTGGTCACTAGGACTGGTCGCCGTGGAGCTCGCCACGGGCCAGCCGCTGTATCCCGGGAGGACAGAATACGACATTTTGAACTTTGTCACCAACACTCAGGGACAGCCGGCGGATTACGTGCTGGACCGCGGAAAGGAAGTGGGCCAATACTTCCACAAGGAGTGCAACGGGGTCCACCGGTGGAAGCTCAAGTCACCTGAGCAGTTTGCCAAGGAGACGGGATGCCAGCCCAAAGGCGGGAGATCGCTCGTACTCAACTCACTGGATGAGTTGAAGCTGGTCATGGTCGATGTCGTCGGACAGCAACGCACCGAGCAAGACTTTCTCCGACTTGTGAAGAAGATGCTGGACCTGGATCCCAATCTGAGGGTTAACTCCCACAAGGTTCTGCTGCACCCTTTTTTCCATTGCTGCCTTTCTTGCAGCTGCAAGTCCAAGAGCTCCATCGACAAATTGTCCAATGAGGAGACACCGCGGCAAATCGATGAACGGCCGTCATCGCGGATAGGCTCCCCTATTCCAGAAACTCCACTGACCCAAAATGATCCCATCCCATTGGAGGACTCTGTTCACAATCCAGTTGGGCCTAAGTCTCATGCCACCAACGGTACCTGCCTGGGAATATTATCCAAAAAGATTGTAGTGGTCGTACGGAGGATGACCGCCGTTTTTGCCAAGATCAAACTAAATAGCAACAGCCCCATTTCCTAACCACAGTTTGTTACGACAGGATACTTCTTGAAACTGCAAACTCTGCTTCCTGGAAGACGTGGCACAGAATGTCTGAAGTTGATCTGGAATTCCCTTCAATGAAACGGTGGACATGGGGGGGGGGGTCACTAGGACTGGAAAAGACCAAACTTGACAGAATCAGCCCAATTTCCCAATCGTTGACCCATCAAGCAAGATCCTTGCTAATAAATCAAGTACACTCACTCGGTGGCTTTGGAAACGGATTCATGCCTGGAGATGTTGCGGTCCAGGGCTTCTGAATTCAAGCTCAAAGAGATGGTGGGTGTGCATGGCCACTCCCAGTACCCATCAGAACTTAAAAACCAAGTGGCTCATTGGCTTTGGGCATGGATGTTGTGCCAACAGATGTTTCGATATCCATTCAAGACGGTAAACTTTTGTTCCCTGGTACTTGGAAAGAAGAGCAGACCTTACACCAGCACTCCCATTTCCCAAATTTCTACCTCCACCAAGCATGATCCCTGATTTAGTAGAACTGTCTTTTGAGATTGTTTTTTTACAAAAAAAATCTCTTATTTATAAAACACAAAGAAACAAAAAGAGACTCCTGCAATTTAACTTAATTCTTGTTTGGTAGTGTCTCGTCTTTGTTTTGATGAAAAGTAAAACTTTTTCCCTGGAAAAGAATGAACTTCCTTGTTTGTAAGATACTTGAATACCAAAGTCACTCCGATTTTCTGCCTTTATGGACAGAAATTTTTATGTGCAACGGAGGCTTTGAGGGCATCTGATTTGTTGGCCTCAGTATTATGTGTGTCTGCTTTTTGTAGATGATCTGGTAAGCCAAAATTCTGAAACCGAGCTTCACAGCCTAGTGCGAAGTGGGCCGGATGAGAATCGGCTCCAAATCAGAAGTTAACACTCCGAAAAGGGTGGAGTCCAGTCTCGGGTCGAGGAAGAAATGCAGACCCGAGTTGGAGGAGTTCACGTATGTTGGGATTTGTTGACAAGTGAGTGAGATGGACAGGAAGGATTGGTAGAACGTCTGCAATGATGAAGAAGGAGATGAGCTGAAAGGCTAAGATCTCGTTTGATCGACTTTCCCACCCTCGGCCATGATCACGAGCTGTGGGTCGCGACAAAAAAAACGATCAAATACGGTTACGTTTGTTTTTGGTAGTATTGTTTTTGCTTTGCGTCCGGTTCAGGCTGATCTCCATTAAAACAAGACTTGAAATGCTTTCTATTCCCAAAATGTCATGCAATTGCATCCATCCTGGCGTGGTGACTTTAGTTTGAACGAGGGCAAAAGTATTTGGTCACAGAGCTCTTGACCAATAAGAGTTAGGACAAGTGTGATCTGGAGCATCGTTAACTATTCAAGTTACTAAAATTTGATTTGATTTGGAGAAATAATGGCTGGTAGATTGAAGGATTTGTACTACGAGCGCCAAATAGAATCCAGCACAAAGTCCAAGAAATCTCGGAATAACTCCATACCATTTTATTCCTGTAAGATAAGGGAAGCCAAAAAGATTTCCATCGTTAGAAGCAAAAGTTTTGTCCAATCGGAACTAGTTTGCCGCCGTCAACACGGTGCGTTTGAAAATGGACTTTGATGCCCAAACACTAAACGCAAGCCACGTTATAAAGCAGTCAGCAGCTTGTGCTTGGGGGGTTTCTGGGGGTTTGGGGGCGGCTGGGGCTGGGATGGGGTGGATGGGGGTCGTGGGGGGAGCGGGGGCTGTGGACCGGTGGGGTGCCTGGCGGGCCTGCAGTGCCCCGTCCTGCCGCGTTGGGTCGGGGGGCGCTCCGGCTCCTGGGTTTGCTCTCCGGCCGGTGGCCCCGGCGGGGCCCGGGGGTCGTCCTTTGGCGCTGCCGCGGCCTGGGGGGGCCCTGAGGTGTTGCGCTTGCTCTGTCCTGGCGGGGGTCAACGGCTCCCCTCTTTGGTGGAGATTTTCATGCATGCCAGATCCACCGCACCAGCATCCATCGAAACTCAGACACAATCTGCTTCTTCCTCGGGTCATTGAATCGGTGGAGGCTGGCTGGTGTCTGTGGATCTCGCTCTGCTTCGTTTGTCCTTCCGTCCTTTCCTCAGTCTCTCCTTTGGTCTCTTGGGGTCTCCCTGATTTGTTGGAATTTAGATGTTTCTGGGGGTGGTTCGGTCAGTGCTGGATTTCACTTTCCTTTCTTTTCTTTGGTCCTTCCTCGGGTCTCCTTACGGCGGTGTTCGGTTTAGGTGAACGGTATGGGATTTTTTTAATAGGTTTTTGGTGAACTAATGAATACACACACACTCACACGCACATACATGTATTCACCCACATACAAAATAATAATAATAAAAAAAAAAGAAAAAAAAAGGAGAGCAATGATGATGACATGTCAAATCGGTAAAATTACCGAATGAACAATATTGAGCTCTTTAAAAAAAAAGAAGAAAAAAAAAGATAGTCTGCTTCCATCGTAGCACATTTACATCTTATTTGAAAATACATGTTGAATGTAAGAGCAATGTGAGCTAAATGTCAAAAATAACGACAAGGCGTGGTGAGACTTTTAAGTGTTAAGTAAATGTGAGGAGCAAGAATGAGGAATGATCATGTGACCTCAGTGTCGTCATGTGACACCAAGCACAACGTCTCCGGGCGAAGGAAAATGATAAGAAAATCCTAACAGGAGGAGGATTTTCTTTAAGCTGCGCAAGGATGGTTGGAAAAAAAGAAAGACAATTTAGCTCTCATCCGTCTTTGCAGACGAGGAAAAAGTCAACGTTTAATCTGCGAAATGAACGTTTGTCGTTGCTCAGCTGCTTCAATAGAAAACAAACACGCCTTCTAACGTTTACCCCAAAACACCACCAAAAAAAACCAACATCCGAGCGTTTCATGTCCATCTGCTGCTTCATTTATTAAAGAGCACAAGGACTTGGCGGGGGGGCGGGAAACATGCGCTCAATCATATTCCGGGTTTGTCGACGGGGGAAGGGATTGCACAGGCCAACTGCCGTTCTGCCACGTCGGCTGGCACTGGGGAAGACCTGAGCTATTTACAAACAAAAAAAAAAGAAGCACCTCAAAGCATGCTGGGTATTCCAAACTCCTTCATTCTACTCAAGGGTTGGAATAAACGGGTTCGCATAACTAAAGTTGCGTTTTGTGCCTCATCAAAACACAAAACTGGATGTGAGCACGGTGACATTCTTAACGTCACCTTCGCGCGGGTCGTCGGAAGGCCAGAGATCGGTACGACTGACTCGCGCTGTCGCAGCAAGCTAGCAATGAGCTTCGGCTGTCAGAAATCACCGAATAGTCTTGCAAGTATCGTTTTCATGAAGGGTATTGTTAGAGCAGACAATATTTGTATTCTACTCTTTGCGTGTTCAATTAACTGAATGGTGAGATTCTGGTGAAGAAGTCCCTTTGCAAAGGTAAATAATTAGTCAGAAGCTTCTGATCACACAATTGAAGTCACCCAAGCAGTGGTCTGTTCAAAAGTGTGCTCCTCCTTCAGCCCACAGTACATTTATTTGCAACTCAGTGAATACAAGAAAATCCCCCTTCTTCTCCCATCAGCAAGTTCAGCAAGTTCCCATAGCTATAAATCAGATTAGAGAAAAACAATAATACATCAGCCTGTCCTTGGATTCTTCAACCGACTGAGACCGGCACTAGGCTATACCCCCTTGTAGATAATAGTGGAAGAGAACTTGTTGCCCTTTTCTTCTCAGGCGAAAAAGACAGATAAGAATACAATAGACAATTCTATTCATTGAGCCATACTGCTATAACTAAATCCAAAACGGCTAAAATATAAATTGAAACTGAAAAACAATGTTAATAATTCAACAGTATTTAAAAGAGGGAACGATGGACAAGTCATGCTAATTGCTAAGCTAACCGGCTCGGGCCGGAATGAAGTGCTTGGATGATGGAGTACACTTTTCACAGAATTTGGGTTGATCGTATTCAACTTTGAAGAGCAAAATGGCAGGCAATTTAATACGTGTCAGGAGAGAGAATTATGCAAAAAAAATTAGCTAGACGGGCGATGTTTTGATTGTTGCGGCGTACCGTACATCTGCTGGGAGTAGCAAATTAAAAGTGCAGTATAATACTGAGCATAAGCGTTTCAAAAAAGGAATGGATGGCTGGATGGAGAGCAGAGAAAACTCTCAGCGTTCCAAAACCTTCAGACATTTTGTCAGACCCACGATGACGTGATTTGACTTGTCAATTTCTAACGAGCTCGGTTTCCCCAGCGGGAAGCATAACGAACACGTCGGCAGCATTGAAAGGAGGCCGATTTAATTAACGCGCCGCCCCGGCAACCAGGATTTATCGCTGCGTGGCAGTGATGGACCTCACGCCACGTGTAATCTCACGCTTGCTTTATTGAGGGGCAGCGGCCCGGAAGCTTGAAAGGTTTCCCGGGTAACGCCGGCCGGCGCGCCAGCCTTGACGGCACAAAGCGCGGCACAGCTTGAAAATACCATCAAATGTCAGCTCGTGGACAGGAAGTGAAGACTGCAATGAAAGAGCAGCTACTCTGTTAGCTTCACGCACGTGAAATAACGTGTTTCAAATGTACTGTTATGCTAAACGAAACAACGAGAATTATATGTTGTGTCGTTCAAACAACCGCACAACTTTGCATTCTTCTAGCTTAGTGCTAACACACAATGCCAAAGGCCATAGACATGCTAACTTTTTTTTTTTTTTAATATATATATATATATATATATATATTTTTTTTTTATATATATATATATATATTTATTTATATATTTATATATTTATATATATATTTATTTATATATTTATATATTTATATATTTATATATTTATATATTTATATATATATATATATATATATATATAATTATTATTTTTTGTATGTGGGTGAGTATGTATATGCGTGCGTGCGTGCGTGTATTTGTTAGCTCACCAAAAACCTATTAGAAAAAATCCCATACCGTTCACCTAAACCGAACACCGCCGTCAGGAGACCCGAGGGGACCAAAGAAAACCAAGGAAGGTGAAATCCAGCACCGACCAGACACCACCCACCGGGCCACCCACCAGAATTCTTCCCCAACCCAAGAAACTTCTAAATTCCAACAAATCCAAAAAAAATAAATAATAAAAATCAGGGAGACCTCAAGAGACCGAAATCCATAGACATGCTAACTATTAGCATTGATAGATGTCGTGTTGTGAGTCCTTAAGCCACAGTTGGCAAACTGAAGCCTGGCCTCCACCAACAAATCACCAATGTCAACCTCCATGATTGTTGCTCAGATCTGGACCGAAATTTCAAATCAAGTAATGTTGAGATATTGCAAGCATTTCTTTGTTACCAGAGTCCATTTTACAGGAATTTCAACAGAACAAACTATTATCCTTGACTTCTGATTTCAAAACTAGATAATTAATCGGTTGTGTTTTTGCAATGACACATATAAATGCTTTCACTGCCATTACGGCCCTCTGAGGGTAAACATTGGCAATAATGTGAACAGTTTGACATCCCTGCAAGCAAACGGATATTTGAACCCAATTTGTGAAGTGCCACATTATTTTAATACTCACAGGCATGTATTATTTGTCCTCCGCGTAGAGTGACGAATCACTGCAGCTTACTGAGGTGTTATGACCGTTTTCATGTATGAATTCAAATAAAGGAGTGTATTTGAATTTTAATACTCATTTACTGCCATTGCCAGCTAATTAGAAGATCCATTTAGGCAGTGTGCTTTTTAATTCATCACATTATGACATTCTGAAGCGTCGTAAAAAAAAAAAAGAAGTTCTTTTAAAAGTAGCTGGAGAAGAAAAAGTTGAGTGCAAGTCGCGGTCAATATTTGCTGCTGGCGCCTGCAAAACGATTCATCATGTGGAGAAGGAAGGATAAGAAAGTGGACTGAAATCTTCTTATTGACGCGAAAGCAGAAGAGACGACAAACAAACGAGACGCGAGTTCAATCTCCTTATGATCAAGTGAGAAAAGAAAGTGAAAAGTGCTGATTGGCGCCTTTTGCCGCCTGCTAGCTAAGAAGTTAAGAAGGTTGCCAGCGGCTTCCCGCGCCGGCTGCACTTTTCCAAACGGGATTTTTTTTCCCTTGTTCCCGAGAGAATTAGCGAGTGCGAGGCGGCCGGCCAAACGAGAAACTTTTGGCTAAGCCAATTAGCTCGGAACGGTCACCGCTCCGCTCGCGACTGGACGCCGCTCGTCTTGTCGGCTCCACGTGCGCTTTCACGCTTCGGCAAATGTCCTCAACACCAAACAGACGCAAGCTTGCGAACGAGCCCAGCAACTGTTCGCTGCAGTGTCCGCAATGATCCCGACTCTCTGTCGCTCCGTCTCGCTCGGCCAAAAGGCCGAGCTTTACCGGGCTCTCCTTTCAGCTGGCATCTCACGGGGCGGGGCCAAATTTGGAGGTTTTGTTAGGGTTAGTAAAAAATTGCAAAAGGTTGCAAACGTTCACCGACAGTATTTTTTGCAGCCAAAATGAAAAATAAATTAATAAATACAAGTGAAAATAAAAACTGATATAAAAAATATAATTCAAAAATTTTATTTATTATTAATGAATAAATAAAAGTTTAAATACATTAAAAAAACGAGATTAAAAAAAAAATATATATACTAAAATAAATATATAATTCAATATCAGTCAAATAAAAACGCTCTGCTCTCACCTTTATTTATTTCACGCTGCAGACGCTCTCAGGATGAAACGCTATTCAAATGAGGGGGCAAGCTTAAGCGTGTCTTGGGTTGGATTCCGCCATTGCAAACATGGTCGAGCGAGCGGGTTGGCGAACAGAAAAGTCTCGCTGGCTTGCATTGGAAAACTCCAGCAATGGACGACTAACTTGTCCATTGTCACGTGGTGACAAGTTAGTCGTTTTTTTAATTTTGTATTCATTTTTACTTACATACTTATTCACTTATTTATTGATGGATATGAGTGTGTGTTTGCATATATATATATATATATATATAGAAAGAGAGAGCGAGAGAGAGAGAGAGAGAGAGAGAGAGAGAGAGAGAGAGAGAGAGAGAGAGAGAGAGAGAGAGAGGTTTTTTATTTCCATTTATATTAATTTTTTTGTATTTAATTTTTGAGCATATTTTTTCTATCTGTTTTTATTTTCACTTTGATTTATTTGATCAATTTTTTATTTTGGCAATTTTGGTCCTCCATAGTTTTCAACCTTTTGCAAACTTCTGTTAACCCTGATGAAAACCCCAAATTTGCTACGTTCGCAATATTGAAAATGTGCTTGAATTTGACCACACACAAAAAACCCCAACCTTGAATGATACGATGCGTTCAGGGTATGCTGGCAAATGTGATGTTTATCGTGCGTGGCCAGGTGGCGTGTGCATCGCCCAGTCCCTGAAGATCCCCCGCGAGCCCAAAGCAGGCGAGTTCGACAAGACGGTGATGCGTCTGTCGGAGACGCCCAGCGCTCGCGCCGTCATCACCTTCGCCAACGAGGACGACATCCGGTGCGTACCTGCCGCCGAGCGGGCAAGCGAGCGTCTTCATGCGTGCGATGTAATTGAGACCGACATTTTCTTTGGAACCTGAAGGCGTCATGGCCCAAATCCAGCTGATGGAACTCATGTGACGCTCGTGAGGCCACCTAAACAAAAAACATCAGTTGGAAGCAATTATGGGCAAATTGAGGAATTATTTTTAAAAATCGTTATGAAAAGTGAGATGCATTCAATGCAGTTTTCTTTGAAATGTTTCAGTATCTTACTCTTTTTTTTTGTGCTGCTTTTATTTGTAATGCTTTCTTTTTATATTATAATATTGCACTGATTTTATTTAATTGTATATTTTTTGTGTAGTTAAAATTTTTATGTAATTGATCCCATTTAAAAAAAAATTTTTACAGGTTTTTTTTTATTCACTTTTGTATTTTCTTCCAAATGTTTCTGTATTTTGTATATATTTGTTATCGTATTGAATGCATTTTTTAATCCCTTATCACTATTCTTTGTGTGATTTGAGATGCTTTAAAAAAATATATTCATTGTTGTTGTTTTTGTTTTATAACATTTAACATTTCTGTCATTTATTTGTATTTAAGGCCTTCTGTTTTTTTAACGTTTTAATTTAATTTAATAATTTTGTATTCATTTCATTTAGTTAGTTTTATATTTATGCAATTTTATGTTTTATTTTAATTTAACTTAATTATGGTTATTTTTATTATACTGTATTTTTATTTGAGCTATTTTATGTTTTTATTGTATTTTGTATATATATATATATATATATATATATATATTGAGCTTTTCTTTTGTTTTCACGTCATTTGTTTTTTGTTACATTTTCCCTTTCTGTTTTGTTTGAATTCATTTGTAGTCCATTTAATTTGGTATTGTATTTAATTTGGATTTCTATTCTATTTTGTATTCTTTTTTTTTTCCCCCTTTTGATGAAATGCAAGCAAAAGTCAAGTGAGTCGGTGATTGTGTGTGTGTGTGTGCGTGTGGTCACCAGTCGCCTCCTGGACGCGGCCAAGCGCAACAACCTGACGGGTCACTTCCTGTGGGTGGCCTCCGACAGCTGGGGCGCCAAAATCTCGCCGGTGCTCCATCAGGAGCTGGTGGCCCAGGGGGCCGTCACCGTCCTGCCTAAGAGGGCGTCCGTCCACGGTGAGAGCGACAACAAATGAAGCCGACGTTAACCCAAAACCAACGAGCGGCTTGTTTTGTCTCTTAGCGTTCGATCGCTACTTCAAGAGTCGCTCGCTGGCCAACAACCGCCGCAACGTTTGGTTTGCCGAATTCTGGGAGGAAAACTTTGGATGCAAGCTGGGCACGCACGGCAAGAAAACCGGAGCGGCCAGAAAGTGCACAGGTGAGCAAAATGGCGGCCATTTTAATTTGAAGGCGTGGCATGGCTCAGGTGGCAGAGTGGTCTTCTCTCCTAACCAAGGTTATTTTAGTTCATAAAAACTAACAAAAAAAAACTAAAATTCAAAAAACTATTTTGTCAACGAAATAAAAACAAAGACTAACTGAAACGACATTTTATATTTTTACAAAACTAACTATAACCACCGGTAACTATAATTCATTATAGCGAAAATGTCCTTCGTTTTAGTCTTTGGTAATACATTTAATGCATGAGCCTAAATGTGATTTTAAGTACATTTATTTAACCGGAATAAGGACGTTTGAAAGTGACGTCATCTCGCAGCAGCCAATAGAAAAGCACCTTCAGATTAGACGACGTCGCTCCGATGCGACGCTCGGTAAGAAATGAGTTACTTTTCTCATTTTAGCGTAGTGTTCATTAAATATTGCAAACAAGTAATACGCATTTAAAAAATAAAAAAATACAACTAATACTAAAGCTAAACTAAAACTAAGCATTTATGAAATGAAACTAGTTAAAACTAACACAATTATATAAATAAATAAAAACTCTCAATGAAATATAAACAAATGCAAATTCCAAAACTATAATAACCCTGCTTCTGACCTAACGTAGAGGTTGTAGGTTGGATTCCCGACCCTCCTGACCAAAGTGTCCTGATTCTTGCTCGGTCCGGCAGGCCTGGAGAAGGTGGGCCGCGACTCCACGTACGAGCAGGAGGGCAAAGTACAGTTCGTGATGGACGCCGTGTACGCCATGGCGCACGCCCTGGACCGCCTTCAGCGCCAGCTGTGTGCCGGCGACACGGGCCTGTGCCCGCGCATTGCCAACGTGGACGGCAAGGAACTGCTGGCGCACATCCGCGCCGTCAACTTCAATGGTAAGAGACCACTTGGCATCGTGATCGGCGGAACGTCTCAAGTTTGCTTTTGAAAATAGAAAATAGAAAAATAGCAGCTCCTGTCGTGAACAACAACTTTGGATTTTTGGGGGTCAAAATTAGAGCGTTAAAAGTAAAAAAATAATAATAATTTCAAGTTTAACGTTTAACGCCACAAATGTTTTGAATTCCAGTCGCAACACATACATGTAATAAATGTAATAAAAATGCATATATTTGTGGAGACTGGGGTCAAGTTGTAGTTTACAATTTAAAAAATGTGCTGAATTTCACAAGTTATTTCATGTTCAAGATTGAAAAGAAAAATGCACTGTGCTGTCACTAACGTTGTACAAATTCAGGTATGCCATCTAGTGGCAGAAAATGACCTCAACTCAAATCAAATCACACTCGTTTTTTACAGTACAGTATATCTTTTTAATTTGAACTCCATTTTATGATTTTTTTTAATGAAATTGCTGTAAAAATGACAAAGTTGCAGCCATATTTCTTAGTTTAACATTTTTTCCACTTTTATGTTAACAAGAGTATGAAAAAAATATGTATTGTACATTTAGAACAGATATAAAATTTGCGTTTAATCGTGAGTAAATCATGCGATTAATTGTGATAAAAAAAATGTAATCACCTGACACCCCTCATTTTTATATATTTTTCACTTAGTTTTCATTTTTTAAGAAATATTTTTCACCCTAGACTGATACAGGAGAACGATATGCTGGACCGATAAGGGGTTAACCGTGTAGCAGCATGTTTGGCCTGAAATCTCTTTTCATGAGCGAACTTCAGGGAAAATGTTTTTTGTAATTATTCATTCAAGTCTAAGATTGGCGTTTTATACATTATTTGGATTTTAAAACTGCATTTTATCAAACGAGATCACGACAGGAGATTGTTGTCCACCGAAGGACGAAGCCAGCCAGTACTTGCCACAAATCGCTGCAGCAATTATCAAAAATATTTTTTTACATGTTTTAGTAGTTTTCGCACACAGCCGTTAATGACCAAAAAAGGAAGAATTGGTGGAAAAATTGATGTGCATGTCGGCGCATTTGAGGCTTCCCCAGCGTGGCCGCATCAAAGCGCTGATGCCAACCGGAGCGGAGCTTCGCCTTCTGCGTCACTTTACCGGACGCGCCACTTACCCATCATCCTTTGCACGCAAACGAGACCAACAGTGGGGTGCCGGGCGCTAATGGCTAATTGCTAATTCATCCGTACTGCTCGCCCATGTGTTTATTTCTAGAGACGCGCGCGGGGGTTGTGCTCGGGTTGACGGCTAATGTTAGCGCATTAGCCGTGGTAGAGCGCAGCGACGTGATTGTTTTGGACGGCTAACCGGGAGGCGCTAAAAATGCGGGGGTTGCCTTTTTTTTTTTCTGTCGGCCGGGGACAGGAAGTCCGGGCGTGAGCACGGGTGAAGTGTAGCAAAGTGCTAACAAAGCAGGAATCGCGCACGGACACACAAAAAAAGCACACACAAAAATAGCAGCTGCGGGGTGATGACGACGGATGATGGCTGTCGTCATGGTAACCGTCATGGTAACCGTCAGAGGTGGCAAATCCAGGTTCAGAAAATAAAAACCCTGCCACAGTTTGGCTTTAGCCCCTCATGCTAGCTAGCTAGCCTCCCTAGCAGGTAAACGAGCACCATGGGAGCTAGCTAGGGACGTAGCTAGCTACCTGCCTTACCTACCCTGCCACAATTTGCCTTTAGCCCCTGATGCTAGCTAGCAAGCTAGCTAGCTCCCGAGCAGGTAAACAAGCTCCATGGGAGCTAGCTAGCCAGCACCTGGGGCTAAAGCCAAACTGTGGCAGGGTTTTGACTTTCTGGACCTGGATTTGCCATCTCTGGTAATTGTGGTCATGTTCCCACACTTCCTGGAAGTTTTTGGGTCTGGAAGTTTTTGGGTCAGCTTCAGCTGGGCTTCTTTATTTATATCAGTAGGAAAAGGCTTATGAAGAATACGGCAGATTGTTGGCCTATGTCTACCAAAAATACATGTCGATTCTTGCACAAACGAGAATTTTTGGAGAGAAAAAAAGTCACTAAGTCACTTCCTGTCCCGACAGGAAGCGCTGGGACGCCGGTGACGTTCAACGAGAACGGCGACGCCCCCGGCCGCTACGATATCTTCCAGTATCAGATCAACGAGCACTCTGGGGCAGAGTACAAGGTCATCGGGCAGTGGACCAATCAGCTGAGCCTCAATGTAAGCTCCGCCTTCTTCATCGTCACAATCCAAATATGTGCATAATCTGTTTGTCAACTTGGGCTGTGTAAAAAGTTTTGTGTTACTTTAGATATTCTCCTCTGAAAGCTTTGAAAAAAGAAACAAAAACTTGGGACTGCCAATGCAGCGTAAACATTTTTGACTGGCAAGTATTCGCAAGTTCGTTAAAAGGGATTTCCGCATAATCGAGCAGCCCTGTTCAAATGTATGTAAAAGGACAACGAAACCATATCATGATATCATATCGCACGTCATCGAATTGAAATCCCGCCGAGCCAAGTCGAATCGCTCCACTTTCAAATTGAACCATTTTCACCCCCAACTCTTTTGCGGAGAAATGCGTACCCCACTTACCCTCACGTTGCGGCCCCTCCCTGGCAGATGTCGGCGCTGAAGTTCGATTCCTTCGGCGTCATCGGCGCGCCCCCGCCTGCGTCGTCGTGCAGCGTGCCGTGCGGGCCGGGCGAGCGCAAGAAGGTGGTGAAGGGCGCGCCGTGCTGCTGGCACTGCGAGCGCTGCGAGGGCTACCACTTCCTGGCCGGCCAGTTCTCGTGCCAGCTGTGCCCGTACGAGCAGCGGCCCGACCGCAACCGCAGCGGCTGCCAAGCCATCCCGGTCATCCGGCTGGAGTGGGACTCGCCCTGGGCGCTGGTGCCCGTCCTCATCGCCGTGCTGGGCATCTCCGCCACCGCCTTCGTGGTGGCCACCTTCGTGCGCTACAACGACACGCCCATCGTGCGGGCGTGCGGGCGGGAGATGAGCTACGTGCTTCTGACGGGCATCTTCCTGTGCTACGTCGCCACCTTCCCCATGATGGCGCTGCCCGGCGTCGCCGTGTGCTCCCTGCGCCGCATCTTCCTGGGTCTCGGCATGTGCTTCAGCTACGCGGCTCTGCTTACCAAAACCAACCGCATCCACCGCATCTTCGCCCGGGGCAAGACGGCGGTGGCGGCGCCCCGCTTCATCTCGCCCGCCTCGCAGCTGATGATCACGTCGTCCCTGGTGAGCGTGCAGCTGGTGGGCGTGTTGGCGTGGTTCGCCGCCGAGCCGCCCCACGCCCTGGTGGACTACGGCGAGCAGCGTACGGCCGACCCCCGGGACGCGCGGGGGGTGCTCAAGTGCGACATCTCGGACCTGGCGCTCATCTGCTCGCTGGGCTACAGCATCCTGTTGATGGTCACCTGCACCGTCTACGCCATCAAGACGCGAGGCGTGCCCGAGACCTTCAACGAGGCCAAGCCCATCGGCTTCACCATGTACACCACCTGCATCATCTGGCTGGCCTTCATACCCATCTTCTTCGGCACGGCGCAGTCGGCTGAGCGGGTGAGTTTGGCAACTTGGCAACATTGGAAAACTTTGGGAAAGGGGGAAAAAAAGTTGGGTCAAAAATAACCCAAATTGGGTTTCAAATGGACTTACCCAACTTTTGGGGTGAAATTAATAACCCAGAAAGTTATCTCACAGTACTAACTCATGCAGCTTTTTTGTGTGTTTTTTTAAATAAATGCAATTACAAACTGCTTTTTTTTTGGGGTGGGGTGGGGGGGGTAATCAAATAACCCCAAAAGTCCCTTTTTAATCCAATTCAAATATTATTTTTTGGGGGTATTTTTAAAATCTATTTCTAGACCTGCTTCTTCCATCAAACCAACCAACTAGTTAAAAACTGTTGGGTCAAAAATAACCCAAATTTGGGTTTGAAACCCAGATTTTTGGGTGAAATTATTAACCCAAACGGTTGGGTCCAATGAATAACCCACAAAACAGTCCATTTTTCATTGTCATTTGACCCAACTTTCTGGTTTGTTTTGCACAAAATTACCCCAAAAATTGTGTCGTTTGTGCAAGTATTGAACAAAACAACAAATTGGGTCGTTTCCTATAAAATAATTTTTTTGCCATTTTTTAATCCCAGTTGGCGTTGGGTCAAAAATAACCCAATCATGGGTCAAAAAGGGAGCGACCACAAGTTGGGTCAATTCGAGCCAACTTTTTGGGTTAAAAAGTAAATGAATAACCCCAAAGGGTGGGTCAGTCCCTTTGAACTGCTTTTCGAGTGCTCCATCCATCCATGAATTCTTCCAGCGACCGTTCCCACTGGCGATCCCGTATCTCGTGATCCATGCATACTTCATCCAGTCCTCGGTCTGTCCATTTGTCCATCAACCAACCGAGCCTGCACTTGTTCAACGACCAATTGATTCATCCATCCATTCATCGCGCGGTCTTTCTCGGGATCCGTGCATCCAATGAAGTCTCGGTCCTCGTAACGCGGCCACTCACGCCGCCCTCTCACCCCCCCCCCCCCCCTTCAGATGTACATCCAGACGGCCACGCTGACCGTGTCGCTCAGCCTGAGCGCCTCGGTGTCGCTGGGGATGCTCTACGTGCCCAAAGTCTACATCGTCATCTTCCACCCGGAGCAGAACGTCCCCAAGCGCAAGCGCAGCTTCAAAGCCGTGGTCACCGCCGCCACCATGACCACCAAACTGTCGCAGTTGGCGGCCGAGCGGCCAAACGGCAAAGTCAAGACGGAGCTGTGCGAAGGCGTGGAGGCCGGCGGTGAGTAAAGGGCCCGGGGGGACCCGCAGGGGGGATTTGCATCATTCTCGCTGCACAACTGCAGAAGGTTTGCGATGTCAAGCACGGACGTGCATTTCAAGGTGTCAGCAGCTCAACATTGTCTTTCGTTGTACGTAAAATCAAGACCGTTATCGCTGCAGGCCTTCAGTGGGGAAATTAACCCCTCGCCTCATAACTGTACAAACCATGAATGTGGTTTTCTTTCCGCAGTTCTAGCGACAAAAACCACCTACGTCAGCTACGCCAACCACGACATCTGAACCAGACCCAAACGCGACTGTCTCAAGAGTCCCGTTCCGTCAAGTCCAGGAACTGTGGAACGGACTGACGAAGAACTTTTAAGTTTACAGTGAGGGACAAAAACAAAGAGGAGCCAAAAACCTAGAGGGTCACAAGAGGAACTTGTCCAGAGAGGATCATTAAGAAAAAGGAAAAACTGTTGGAGACCAATCTTACTTGTTGTTATGCTCTTTGTAAGTGGAGGAAACGTTGTTACTTTTTGGAATTGTCCGTCTGTTGAGATGAGTCTGTCACTGTTTTTGAACTTGTAAAAATGGAATTGAAGTGAAGCATGCTGGGTTTTTTCTACGAATGATTTCTATTTCTGATTAAAAGGAAAAACACATTCTCCTCCGCCTCCGAGTACGCTTCGACCACAGCGTTAACCACGGAGCCAACCAAGTCAATGGTCGCCAGTCGTCCGTCACGGGATCCGTTTATAAAGTGGTTCCCCTGAAGATCAGAGACGGCAAATCCAGGTCCAGAAAGTCAAAACCCTGCCACAGTTTGGCTTTCGCTACAGATCTTTTGCGCTCAACCGGCAGGTAAACGAGGTCAATACAAGAAGCGCCGGTGGCTAAAGTCCAAACCCTGGCAGGGTTTGGACTTTGTGGACCTGCTTTTCATATCTGTGCTGAAGATCCTTTCCTTCCTGTGATCCATCAATTGAGTCCAGCCAGGAATTTATCGCTCAAAATACTCCATCCAGTGGTTCATCAACCGAGTAAAACATTTATTGATCGATCCTGTGGCCCATCGACCGTCCCGAGTGTTCCATGCATCCACAGATCATTCTTGTGATACTTCTTTTCAGTCATCCATGTATTCAATTTTCCATTGATAACATCCAAAAGCCCTTTGAGCCAGTGATGGACAGGTGGCAGATCCAGGTCCAGAAAGTCAAATCCTAGCCCCATTTGCTAGCTAGCTAGCGAGCTCCCTAACAGGTAATCGAGAACCCGAGGAGCTAGCTAGGGAGCTTGCTAGCTAGCACAGTGTGGCGGAGTTTTTTACTTTCTGGACCTGGATTTGCCACCTCTGGTGATGGATCCACATCCAGTCATTCATCCAGTAAGTTCTCATCTTTCCATCGAGTAATCAGTCAATCCAGCGCCTCTTCCATTTTCAACCATCCAGTGATCGATCCACTCATTTTCCAGTCAACGGTCTTGCCGCAATTCCATCCAGTCCGCCTTCCATCTTGTGATCCATTTCACCAGCTTGAGAACTACAAAGCGTTTTTACGTTTTTAAAAATAAACACTTGATATCGCAACGACGAGGGGGAAAAGCAGCCGGACTTGACCTTAAACAAAGCCAGCGGGAAGCCGGACGTGCTGTGTGTCTCATTACAGACGAGGAGGAGCGACCGATCGATACGCTCGATGGCGACGGTGCAACAGGAGCGGCCGGATCAATACGGGCTGCCAGCGGGAGCGCCTCATGCATGTAATGAATATTCCTTGCATCTCCTGGCAGAGCTGATGAAGCGTCGCCGCTTCCTGACTTTATTTCCCCCGACTCGGCTCCCGTTGCTCGCACCGGAGACGAAACGCACCTGCCGGCGCGGCACGACGCAAGCGAAGCAACGTTCGGAACAAGAAAACTGGAAATCGGAGATTGGAAAGTGAACCTGCGCACGCGCGATGGAGCTTGTTAGAGTAGACAATATTTATATTCTGCTCTTTGCGTGTTCAATTAACTGAATGGTGAGATTCTGGTGAAGAAGTCCCTTTGCAAAGGTATCAAAAGCTTTTGATGACAACAATTGAACTCACTCAAACAGTGGTCTGTTCCGATTGTGTGTCCTCTCTACTCCGGCACATCATTATTTATTGAAAAGTGGGTGAATACGAAAAGCCTCCTCCCCTTAGCCCACAGTACATTTGTTTACAACTCAGTGAATACAAGAACCCCCCCCCCCCTTCTGTTCCCATCAGCAAGTTCCCATAGGTATAAATCAGATTAGAGAAAAACAATAATAAATCAGCCTGTCTCTTCCGACCGAGACCGGTACCGGGCTACATACACTCCCTTCTTTTCTCAGGAGAGTGAGACAGATAAGAATACAATAGACAATCCCATTCATTGAGCTACACAGCTATAACTAAATCCAAAACGGCTAAAATATAAATTGAAACTGAAAAACAATGTTAATAACTCATCAAGCTCAATCAAGGCAAAATCTGATGTAGAACAAAGTAGAGACCCATCTTGGTTGTGCCTTCAAAAAAAACACAGTCAGATATTTGTGTCGTACCGTAGCCAGTTGGACGGAGAGTCTGCCGGCACATTTCAGATGCCGCATCTCTCCCGACAAGCTTTTATTTCGACTTATTTTTAGCTCCTTTCTTGAGCTAGCTAGCTCACGGTAGCATAAAGTTAAGGTGAATCTGCATCAGAGTGTTAAGGTCACTTTGTCCCGTTGTCTGTACCAAAAAAAAGCTTCCTTGAAATGTTCGCAGTTACAAAACGTCTCCAGTCTGGATTAGAAAAATGACAATCCGATCGGCAATCGTAAGCACGTGCGGTCTGTTTGTCAGCCATCTATTTTTATCCACGGCGCGAGGTGGCTCGCTGGCGCCGCCGGCTCGCTCTCGTCATCTGCCGCGCTTTGTTGGATCTTGCTCAACTTTCTCCGTTCTTTGCCGTTTGCCAATCGCCAGCCGCTTACCGGCGTGTGTTGCGGCGCTGCCATGAACATCGCTGGCTTTGTCTGCGGCTTCATTGCCGTCCCTGCTCTGTCCACGCGGCCTTCGGACTCTTTTTCCGTGTAACGCGGCTTCATATATTATCATTATGATAATAATCCGGTTGTCCATAACATCCAATTGTGAAATGTTGGTAAAAAAAAAATATTTCAGCTGTTAAATTTGCCAACAAAAGACTGTCCCGCTGACTTCGACGCGATTTTTGTGACTCTTGTCCACAGAGGCAGGACAAATACGCAAACCGTGGCTGATGGATTCCAAAAGCATCAGAAACAGAAACGGGTCGTGTTGGTGACAACACGGGTCAGAATCCCGAGCCAGAAAGCGATGAGATGCCGTTCCAACGCACATGAAATGTTTCATCCAGGCCACCGAGCTCCGACGGCGTATTCGGGCCACGTATAAATATATGTGTCTTTTTTTAGAGTGTGTAACATTCAGAGAGAAAAACCCTCTAAAATTTGCAACTTGATGAAGTGAGAAATACACGTGGCGGACGACTCGGATGTTTGAGCCAATACTTTTTGGTCGGGTTTTCAAATAAAGAGAGTTTTTTTTCTTCGATTATTAACCCGCCAAGCCTACAAAGATGTTGATGTTAAAAATTGAACTGATAGAAATAAAACGGAATTAAATGTGAACTTTTTTGTTTTGTTTTGCAGTTTGAGTTGTCTCAAAGGCAAAATAAAAAAATAAAAAAATAGCAACATGTTACTTTTCACCCAAAAGCTCATTTTCTCTGCTTTTTGGTCAGAAATGGGCATTTTTGGTGAAACAAATCCATCTTCTGCTGCTGATGACTAAAGAACAGTCAAAACGAAAAACGAATATTTATTTTGGTGAGTGCTCATATTGTCACCAACACACAATTTTGCCGGTCTTAGATCAATCAAACTGCACGAAAATAACTGCAAGTCGGGAGGATGCACTGCATAGCGTTTTTTTTTGCAGCGTGTGTGTGTGTGTGTGTGTGTGTGTGATGCCTTTGGGGAGGTCTCAGCTTGTGTGTGACTGTTCTTAATTGGGCTGCGGGCGGGGGCCTCAGGTGGTCTGCAGCCTTCAGACATGCTGGGTCGTCTCGCAGTTCACTCAAATCCCAGCGCAAGAAGAAAGGGCCACCTCACACGCTGGCTATTTTTAGAACACACACGCGCACACCCCCACACACACACACACATGCACACACCTGTGCAGTGCACAAGTGTCGAGGCACAGCATCCTCGCCCACCCCCACCATAAAGAGTCCCTGTAGGCACCCAATGAACCCGCCGTAATGATACACGTACACTGTCCTGTCACGCACACACTCAATTATTTAGTGTGTGCGTGTGCGCGTGTGCGCGTGTGTTAAGAATGGAAATGCGTAAATGTGTGGACAGTTGCAAGAAGAAAAAAAACTGCATTAAAAAAAACTTTTTCTTTTGATTTTCTTTTTTTATGATGATTTTCTCATTGGTAATATATAATCCATTTTTAACTTTGCTCTTGAAGAAATAAGATGTATAAAAAATGAAAAAGAGGGGGATAACAAACTTTATTTTTTAAGATTAAAACCTTTTTTTTAATCTTTCTTTTTTTTAGAAAATTAGATTATAAACTGAAATTTATAACTATGATTTTTTTTTCGTTCTCAAATTGATTTTTTTTTCTAAAACAAAAAAATTAGTTATTTTTCTTTTAAAAGGAGAATAAACAAACAATTTTAAAGCATTTTCTTTTGTTTTGCAAAAATGCAACTATAACTGAAAAATCCCCCCAAATCTCTTCTTTTTTTAATTAAAGAAGCTGATGTTTTAATAGACAATTCGATTTTTTTCACCCCTTTGGTAGAACAGATCTTTGTGATTTGTGAAAAAAAGTGCGTGCGTGCGTGCGTGCGTGCGTGTGTGTGTGTGTGAAGTGTGCAGATGGTGACACAGTCTGTTCCCAAGAAAGTTTCCAAACGTTTGGAACATGATGACGAAGACGAAGATGAAGAAGATGAGGGAGGAGGACGTCTGTGAGCAAAACCTTCAAATGGACATTTTTCTTCTTTTTCGTCTTCTCTCAGCACGTTCCTCTCATCCGACAACCTTTAATTGAGCCTTTTGTTGCGCATTCTTCTCTTGCAGCGCTCTTCTTTGGTCCTTTTCTCACATTCTTTGTCTTGTCCCACCATATTTTCCTTCTTCTTATCATGTTCTTCTTCCTCTCCATTTCACATTCTCCTTCATTCATCATCTCTTTTCTTTTCTTCCCACGTGTACTTTTTATGTTCTCTGAGCAGCTGTTTTCTGTGGCCTTCTGTTTGTGTGTAGGGCCGAATATGAGAAGGAAGTCAAATCTTTCAAGTGGCAGCTCTTCAATGTTTAAATTGTGTGTTGTTTCGTCGTTTTTTTTGTTTGTTTGCTTTGCTGTCACTTGCAAGAAAAAAAAACGGTATGTGTCAGTGAACTCGATTCAATTCGCAAAAAGCCACGCCCCGTTCAAGTTTACTGTCAATGTAATCAAACAAAGAATTCAACTGTTCATTTCAAACAACCACATAGCCTTTGCTAGCTTAATGCTAACACATCATGGTGTTAGAGTAGGCAATATTAAGTATTGTACTCTTTGCGTGTTCAATTAACTGAATGGTGAGATCCTGGTGAAGAAGTCCCTTTGCAAAGGTAAATAATTATCAGAAGCTTCTGATGACAAAAGGCTGACGACACTGAAGCCGTGTTCTATCAGGTTGTGTGTCCGGCTCTCCGTCACATCCTTATTTATTAAAAAGTGGGCGAATACGAAATGTCTCCGCCCATCAGCCCACAGCACATTTGGTTACAACTCAGTGAATACAAGAGAATCTGTTCCCATGGGTATAAATCAGATTAGAGAAAAACAATAATAATAAGCCTGTGACTCCCTTCTTCCGACCGGCAGAGACCGGCCCTCCCATTAAAGATAGCAAATGTACAAACCCGTTGCCCTTTCTCTCATGAAAGTAACACAGATAAGAATACAATTCTATTCATTGAGCCATACTGCTATAACTAAATCCAAAACGGCTAAAATATAAATTAAAACTAAAAAAAAACAATGTTAATAACTCATCAATGGGAAGCGTCATCATTGGGTTTCCATACACCCTTTTTTATTTGAATTTTCAAGAAATGCGAAAATAAGACTGAATGGAAACGCTAGAAATTGGAAAAAGATAACCGAAATGAGGTTTACTGCTGCTTTCTACTTCAAGACGCATATTTATTTTTAATTTTTTTCCCTCCCTTCATCGTTTTTGCCTGGCAACCACGCAGGACGTTTCCCTGCCAGGTTGTCAAATGTGTTCCCTTTCCGGATGTTGTGTCAAAGAAATTTGCGAGGGTGCCCGGAGTGGGCGGCGGCCAGTTGGGATGAGTCGTGATGCAAAACTTGCCACGTGTTGACGTTGCTTAAAGCAAATACACAGAAAAGACTTCAGAGGAGGAACTCTGCTGAGTTGGACTTCTTCTTGGACTTTTTGTGTCTTTTCGGTGTGAATTATTTCACGCGGGCGCCATTTTCTTGGCGAGTCATCGTTTTTGAAGGAAAGCACAACGCCAATAGTTTTTCTTTTTTAGAAGAGCGTGACATCAATTGTTTGTGTTCTTTTCATGACACAAAGCTAAGCAAGCCATTGCTTGTATTGTTCAAGTGATAAATGTTAAACAAATGTTGTATCTTGAAGCGCGTCGGCGTGACGACTCGACAGCGTTCGCCAGCGTCCGACGTGGTGATTATCATCAGTGTGTTATTATTTTTTCCACTTGCTGATTATGGCTGTGGCGGCGCTTCACGACCGGCACGCCTTCATGTCAATCAAAATGAGTGATTTTTTTTCTTTTAGTTTCCCTTCTTTTATTAACACGTCATTTTGCGAATCTATGACGGTATATTAGGGCCACGTATAAATATATATATATATATATTTTTTTAGAGGGGGGGGTAATATTTCGAGAAAAACCTGCAAATTTGCGACTTTATAAAGATTTGTAAAATTTAAGAGAAAAAACTTGAGAATTTGCGATTTTTATAGTGTCAAATTTACGAGTTTAGAAAGTGTCAAAAACTTGAAAATTTGCAAGTTTATTAAGTGGCAAATTTATAAAGTGGCAAATTTGTGAGTTTATAAACAGGCTTGTATTGGGGCAAATTTGTGAGAAAAAAAACTCACAAATTTGCCTCTTTATAAAGTGGCAAATTTGTGAGTCTCTAAAGTGTCAATATTTTTCCTTGCTAAATTACCACTTTAGAAAAAAATGTAGGGGAGGGGTAATGTTCCGAGAAAAAAATGGCAACTTTATAAACTCGCAAATTTACGATTTTTTTTCCTTTATAAAATGTCTGGGAATATTATCCCACTTAAAAAAAATATATATTTATACGTGTCCCTAATACGCCAACGTACAAATGAAACCGATCTGTTTGATAGAATTTATTTTCCCGCCCGTTTTGGTAATCCGTATTCTTGGCACCGCGTCGTAAACCAACCATGCTGAAAAGTTTTACGGCTCACTACTCTTTTGACAAGCAGCACTAATCAGTGTCCAAAAAAATAACAAAAGTTGCCGTCATGTTATGTTGTTGCTGTGTTCTAGTTGGCCTTGTCACAAGTACGTTTGCAAAAAGAGGTGCGCTTGATTTCCCGCACGTGGACGGGACGTCGGGGCGGATTTGGAGTCGAGACTCCGAGTCGGCCTCGTCTGATCCGCGATGACACATTTGGGACGCAGATGTTGCAGGACTTCCTGTTCCTGGAACATCTCGGCGACCCTTCCTGTTTAGCACAACTCATCATCTGTTCGTTCAACACGCAAGCCTCAACTTAATTATTGGAAAAAACATCTAAGAACAACTGCTGCTGAAACAATGTTCTGCGCATGAATACCAAAATACAAATCAAACATAAGTTATTCATTTATAAAGAACAAAAGTTACAACAGTCAAAATAAATAAATACAATCTAGAAGACACAAGATCCTGTGCAGGATTCTGCACTGCCAAGGCTTACACACGTAATTCTGCCAGTTAAGATCTAAAACCACTCCAAAATGTGACCACGTCGGTGCACAAGGTGGTGTGACCCAGACAATAAAAATGATTGTGAGTCACAGTGTCAAATGACGCAGGTTGGAGTAGCAGGACAAAAAGAAAAGGGGACCTAGAATTGAGTCCTGTGGGACCCCACATGTGAAGGGAGCTGAGGGGAAAACAGATTCTCAAATGTTTTTTTGATGTTCAGGAAATAAGAAAATTAAGACTGAATTGTCTTTTATCTTCAAAGTACAAGTACTTTAATCTACTTTTATTTAAAACATTTTAATTCTTTTTTTTTTTTTACGTTTGAATTGACCCTTGGGTAGAAATATGAAACGAGAAAATTTTTCTCATCATAGCCTGCAGCGTTAATCAGCTTTTTATGATTCCAAATATACTTGACCAGAGTCACACAGGTGGGAGGTTCCGCTTCGTGGTGTCGTCTGGACCCGTTTTGACGGACCCGTTTTGGACCGAAGCCAACAGCCTGCAGTTGCGACTCTGAGCTGATGAAATAATGATTGCAGCGCCCCAAAATAGACAAACAGCCTTAATTATGGACATGATGCTCCTTTACTACAGCTGTCTCCATCTTTTTCTTTTTTTTTTGTGCGCTTTCGCGTAGACAGAATTCATCAGATGTATAGAAACAAAACAAACAAACTGATTACACAAATAAACAACTCACCATTATACTGAATGTAGTCGTAATTAGAAAAAAATATTGACACAAGTGTGTTAAGTTTATTGAAGAGTCAGATAGGTCTTTAAATGTTAAAGGGGGGGGGGCATTTAGGCATGAGGATGCAATAATATTTGATATTCACGAAGCCAACTGAAGACTTGAAATTGTCGTTGGTGTCTGGGTGAACATCTCCAGAGGTTCCTTGGTCTTTTATCATCTTGTTCGACTCCAACTCGTTGTGTTGAAGACTCCAAACGGTCTTTTAGGGAAAGAAAAGGTTGCTCGCAATGTAGACATATTTTGTCATACGGTGGCGTACAAGGGCCAAGTATAAATAGATATTTTTTTAGAGGCCGGGGGCAATATTCAGGGGGAAAAAACTCTCAAATTTGCCACATTATAAAGTGGCAAATTTGTGAGAGAAAAACTCGTAAATTTGTAACTTTATAAAATGGCAAATTTCCGACTTGATAAAATGGCAAATCTGCCACATTATAAAGTGGCAAATTTGTGAGAGAAAAACTCGTAAATTTGTAACTTTATAAAATGGCAAATTTCCGACTTGATAAAATGGCAAATCTGCCACATTATAAAGTGGCAAATTTGTGAGGGAAAAACTCGTAAATTTGTAACTTTATAAAATGGCAAATTTCCGACTTGATAAAATGGCAAATCTGCCACATTATAAAGTGGCAAATTTGTGAGAGAAAAACTCGTAAATTTTTAACTTTATAAAATGGCAAATTTCCGACTTGATAAAATGGCAAATTTGTGAGAGAAAAACTCGTAAATTTGTAACTTTATAAAATGGCAAATTTCCGACTTGATAAAATGGCAAATCTGCCACTTAATAAAGTGGCAAATGTGCAAGTTTTTTCCCTAAAAAACACATTTATACGTGGCCCTAATACGCCATCGTATTGTCAAGTATGTTTACTTTAGTTATATTTTATGGTGGTCAAATATTTTTTGACATTTATATGACCGACGTTCTGATTTCAACAAAAAGTTGGGTTCCTTGAATGGTCTTTGATGTTAGGGCGCTGTCTGTCTCACGTTCCACGCTGGAGTGTCTTCTGGGAAATGTTGACGAGCGTCTCATCAGATGTCAATCTTTGCTGACGAAGAAGCCGCTTTATCTTTCCGAGGACTCCGATTCCGACGCCATCAATTATTAATCGTGTTACAATTAGAGACGGGCTTCTGGCTTTTTAGGGGAATATGGCCCAAACTAATAATTAAAAAAAAAAAAGAAAAGAAAAGGAGCTGTCGATTGACTGACACTGCAGAGAATTGCCGAGAGTTCCTTTGTTGCGCCTTGAGGCCTTGGCACGGCGCACGGCGCACGGCGCACGTGCACGCGCACGGCGCACGGCGCACACGCCCACTCTCGAGCACTTGACGCAAGGCCGTTCAGCCCACCTCTGCGCTCGGGTTAGATACGCACCACTTGTCGTATCAAGGCTTGGCTCGTGTCAGCCCGAGGCGTCACGCTCGTCACCGCGCTGAAGAACGCAGCTTAGCGGCAACGTGTAAAGCTTTCAAGAAGACGAGATTGTGCGTTTTTTCCCCCCACAGGACTTCAAATGCTTACGAAAATGCGGATGAGCTCGTTTGAAAAGAAAAAAAAAAACATACGTCAGTTTCATTGAAGACGAGATTTGTCTTGAATGTTTACGACAACGCTTTAAATTCAACAGAGACATTTTTTTTACATTTACAAACGTGTGTTAACAAAAGCGTACGCTAGCTTTGCTGAATTGTCTTTGTTGTTCACAAAAACACGGACTTAAGGCCCACTGAAGACGATATTGTCTTTTTCTGTAAGACGTACATTAGCTCAATTGAAATGAGATCATTTCTGTAACAAATGTACATTTGGGGTTTTCCGACCAAATAATATTTTTATGGGCATTTATTCATTGATGTTCAACAGGCTGAATTTGCCTTGAATGGTAAAAATGCTAACGCGCTTTCCCACCTATTAGGAATTGTCAACCTGCCTTTTTGATTGTATAAAAAAAAGACCTCCAATATCTGCATGTGAGCATATAAATGCGAGTTACAACCACCATTTTTCAACAGGCGTACGTTCGTGTCTGTGAAATGTTGCGTATCGTGATGATTTCTCTTTTTGCGAACCGCGTCCATCCACAACGACCGCCGCGCTTCCTCCAAGGCGTAACAATCAGAAGGAATCGGCGTTTCCATCCGGCTTCAAGTGTGCACTTTATTGGCGACATTCTTCACGGCGGACCACCGGGCGGCGCCGGACCGAAGCCGCTGCTGTGATGGGAGAAAGTCATTAGCGCTGAGCGATGAGCCTCTTGCTAACACAATGATGCGTTCCATCACGGCCATCACAGAGCGTTTGCTGTTTTTCAACGTAATGAAACACTTAGTAACGGCCTTGTAGACTCACCGCCAGCTGTGCATCCATTAACATGACAAGGCCAAGAGCACCGTTTGTTAAATACGAGCAATTTATTTGTTTACCAGAATCGAAATGCAGACCAAATAACACGGTCCATTTTCAACGATTTCGAATTTTCTGTCAATTATTTAGTCTTTCAGGCTTTACAGAGTTGGGATGCTTAGCCGACTTGCGATCATGATCTCAACTTTGATCTTCTAGGGAGGGGGGGGGGGGGGGGGGGGGCTTGGTGGTTGGTGCTTGGGTTTGGGCCTTTGTCCACAAATTTGTCACCTCACAAAACCCTCCTTTGAAACAATTCTAATATACTTGTCAGAATCAAGTCTGTATTCTGGAACAGAAAAATAATTAATCACATTCTTAATTTATTTGATGAATAAATATGCTGTGTTATGAACAATTCATGTCAAGTCGTCTTTATTTATATAGCGCTTTCAAACAGCCTTCGCCATCCCAAAGCGCTTTACGGGAACACAACATAAAACCAACATAACATAAAACATTAACAGCAATACAATACAAAGCAACATTTTGTTCATTCCTACTACATACACTTTAATGTTTGAAGCGGTTTATAAATGCAAAAGGAGCGAATCAGGTCTCCTTTCAGCAGTTGATCAGAGACGTAATCACGCACGTCTGCTACAAGCTAGTTTGCTAGCAGCGAGGTCGTAAACAAGCAGCTGCTGCGTCCGTGATGAGCGCCATACAGTCCACACGCAAAAAAATCTACGCAGTTTACCAGTTTCTTTCATGACCTTTAATGTAGCAGTATACGTGCTATGCTATCCCAGTAGTCTGATTCAACTTACGGAAAAAACACTTAAAATTAGGGCCTGGCCGATTATAATCGACCGATTGGTGCCCTTCAAACAATCAACCAATTGGGCCAGATATCCGATTATTTTCCCCTTAACGCTATCGTCAAAGGAAACCGAAGTTTCTGACACTGTGAAAGTACCCTGAATGCACCATTTTGTTTGCGTTGCATTAGCAACTAGCACGTGCGTAGCATATATTATTCTGGTTGTTCTGTTGTCCCTAAATGTCCTTAAAGCTGTTTAATGACATCCTGTTGGAGTTAACTGTACAACTTAACACACGACGATAAGAATTACATCCACTGTATATTTAAATACAAAAAAGAATTAATTTCAAAAACATCGCTAGCCTAGTGCTAATGCTAAAAGAGAAGGGAGGATCCCATCCAAATGCTAACAGGAAGTTAGCATCGACTTCGGGAGTGATTTTCCTTCAAATAACGGATATTCACGCACAAATGCTGTGGGAACACACACCAACAGGTTAGATAACACTACGCAAAGGCACAAATTTGTCCTATTCTGTGGAAAACTAGTTATTTTAATAGAATTCAATCGCAACGTTCTTCTGTACTCAAGTGTGTACACCATGGATGCATTAAATACATTTGGTGTATTAAATATGTATTTTTTAATAATCGGCAGTCTGTATTTTTTTCTGCCTAAAATCAGATACAAATTGGAAAAGAGTGTGGCTTTTACCTCATGAATATTATATTTCTAATAAAGTCAATGTAATACATCTTAATAGTTAACATAATATATATCCAGCTAATTAATATGAAATCCAAATTTATCAATGTTAGTAGTCTTTGCTCCGTCTATGGAAATGACACAGAAACAATATCTTATTTATTCTTTGAATGTGTGATCACTAAACAATTTTGGTCTGATTTAGTCATTTGTTATTGTAGTAATCCAAATGACCAACATTTTGTCAATATTTAATTTACCTTTCTTTATGCCATGTTTTTTTTTTTTTTATCCACAAACAAAAATTTCCAAAATCCTGTCCCAGGTTTGTGTTTTTCCTTCTGGAATGAAATCCATATTCAACTGTATCAAATTAATCAACAAGAAAAGCAATAAGCTGTCGAATCTCTTGATTTACTTTTTTCAATGAAGCTGAATGTTGTACAGTATAATATCCAGAGAGGGTTGACCTGTTCTATTGTGAAATTTGTATTTTCTTATTTTATAATTTGTAATTACAATTAATTTAAAATATTTCAAAATGTAATGTTTGGATTCAATAAAAGTAAAGAAACCATTAAATTACCCCTTGTAAACAAGTTGATGTTTCGCGCATGCGCGTTTGAGCAGCTTCCGCATTTTCCTAGTACGCATGCGCATCTTTGCAGCCTGCCAGTTCGAAAGTACAGCGGGGGAAATCAAAAGTAAAAGGTAAGATTTATCACCTGAATATTATTTCACTTGTCCACTACTCGTTCCGACAGCAGATTTTGTGAGTCATTTGTCTTGGCCACCGTTTAGCGTCACGCTACAACAAGCGCCAGAGTTCATGCAAAATTCCTCCCGTTTTGAGTTTCCTCACTCGGTGGACGTTCGACAGGCACTTGCAGCAGATTTGTGGTCATTTTCCAATTCTTCCAGTTTCACATCGATATTCGGCGTTTGTTGAATATACAAAACAGCCCCACAACCTGATCACAGTACAACGTCGCCTGGTCTAACGTTAGCATCTCTTAAAGTTTGTCAAGTTGTTTTTTGTCATAAAATAAAAAAGGCTGTTAGAGTAGTTGACCAGTTGAGTGTGTGTTCATAAAATGTGTGATATTACAGCTGGTGTAGAAGACCGATAGCAATCGTTTTTGTATTACAATTTGGCTTGTTTCACACGGTTTTTGTTGCTTCGCTACCCAGAATGCATTGCGATTGCACCGCTTACAAGTTCGTTGTCGATCACAAACCTGTCAGTTAGGGTGACATTTATTTACACGCGGATAAGACAGCTAATCTGCGTAATACACAAATAAAATCAAATGAAATAAATTGTAGTTAGTTTATCTATTTCACTGGCATCGTGGAACCTGAAATGAGATGGTTGAACGGTAAATGTTCTGATTTGAGCGTCAAGTAAAACAAAAATGTAAATATAAAAATAATGGACATAAGTGAGCAATTGTATTGTACTATTGTTTTATCTCAACGCTAATGTTAACATATAAGTAGGGCTGGGCAATATGGCCTGAAATTGAAGGAAAATCTCCACATTTTATGTTTGATTTGTATTTTTTACAAAGCCAACATTTTTGGTTTTAGTATAGAAAAGACCCCCCCCCCCCCCCCCCCCTAAAAATCCCCTTCCTGGGATCTGCTAAATTTCTCCTGATATCAAAAGAAGTAGTATTAACTTGCCTCAAGTTCCACAGAAATAACTGAAATGAATCTAAAAGTGTGGTGGGGGGGGGGGCATCATTCTGACAAATAAATGCAATTGTGAACATTGATAAATCACACAGCCCTAGTTTCAGGTGAGTTTGTGTTTTGGTTTTAAGCCAAACCGAGCGAGAGGGAGAGAGTGACTCGTAGCATCTGGAAGGTCAACGTCGGGGAACGTCGCTCAGCTCCAAGGTCCGGAATGACTCCATCTTCCTCTTAATTCAGCCTCCCGGCTCCTCTCCCGCCCTCCAAAGCACCGAGGTTCATCCCATTAATGTCTTTTTCCGCGCTGGCATTTCCGCGCGAGCGAACGTGGCGTCTGCCCGGCAGGCTGTTCCCACCGCACGCTGCTCACACTCAAGCTAAGCGACTCTGACAGGAAGCCACGCGCTACCTGCTGGGACCACTTTCCTGGGTTACTCTCCCAAAAGCTCTGACGCACTCCCCCTCCAGTCCCACTTTGCTGTTTAAGCCGCTTTGCTGATAAGACGTCATCTGTGGTGCCTTCAAAACGAAGGCGAGGCTCTGTTGATTTTCAGTTCATTCTAAAAAAAACGATTTGAATTGAAAATGTGATTTTTGTAACAAAAATCTAAATTTTTAGTATTTCGAAGCTCTAACATCATCAAATGAGACATGATTAAACCGATGTTTTTGTATTAATTTTTTTATTAGGCTGCTGCCGCCACCATGCCTGTCATTGTGTTGGCGGATGGGGCGGAGCCAGGCGGCCACTTGACAATCATTCCCATCGCGCATATCAGCATCGACAGTGACCATAGCCACCACTCGATCAAGGTATGGCAGCATATCTGTACGACGGCATATTATGGCCACGTATAAATATTTTTTTAGAGGGCGGTAACATTCTGAGAAAAAAAACGTGCAAATTTGCCACTTTTTAAAGTCACAAAATTTGCCACTTTAGAGTGGCAAATTTGCGAGAAAAAACTCGTAAATTTGCGACTTTATAAAGTAGCTATTTTGCGAGTTTATAAAGTGGCAAAAAAAGAGCGCAAATTTGCCACTTTATAATGTATTGGCACAAACATCCAAGTTATACGTTGCGTGTATTTCTCGTAAGTTTTTCTTGCGAGAAATTTGCCACTTTATTTAAAATTTGCGAGTTTTTTCTTGCGAGAAATTTGGCACTTTATAGTCATAAATTTTCCGGGAGAAAAAAAACTCAGAAACTTACGAGAAATCCACATGGCAAATGAAAAAAAGTGGCAAATTTGCACGTTTTTTCTCGTAAAATTTGTGACTTAAGAGTGGCAAATTTACAAGAGAACTCCCCCGTAAATTTGCAACTTTATAAAGTCGCAAAATTTGTGAGTTTATAAAGTGGTAGATTTGCGAGAAAAAAACTCAGACTTTTGGTATTCCAAAGAAAATGATGTGTCGAATCTGCTGCTCTCCGTCATTCACTTGCATTTACCTAAAGTATGCTAGCCTCTGATTGGTTAGTGTTTAGTCAGCTGATAGTGTTGCCGCTCCCGTGTATGACGTGTAAAGTTTAAATTAAGAATGAATCCGTCTCCAACTTGCCTTTTCATTTTATAAACAGTGTGCCATTAGCCACCAACAAATTCACATGCTAGACTGTAGCTACGCTACGTGTAAATTTTCAGTTTTTTTCTAGAAAATTTGCACTTTGTGAATTTTTTTTTCTTGCAAATTTGCCACTATAAAATCGCAAATTTGCAAAAAAAAAATTCTCACAAATTTGCCACTTTATAAAGTCACAAATTTAAGAGTATTTTTCTAGCAATTGTGCACTATATAAAGTGGCAAATGTGCAAGTTTTTCCCCCACAAATTTAAAGACAAAACAGATTTATTGTAGCACATTGTGTGTGTTTGCGTCCAGGGCAGAGTGGTCCACAAAGGTCCGCTGGTGTCGTCACCAATTTACCACTTCTTCCTGAAGGCCGCCATCGAAGGTACAAATTTGGACTTGACTTTGGACGGCAGCTTGAATGACTTTGTGTTGTGTCCGAAGAGAAGTGCGGGCCGCAGGAGACGTCGTCCATCAACATGGTCCTGCTGGGGATGCTGGCCCACGACTTCTCTCAGGCTGTCAATCAAGGGGTACGTCCAATTGGCGGCTGATGGATCGCTTTCATCACCGCCGTTTTTCTGAAATGGGAATTCATTAGTTATTGTTGTGTTACGGGATTACAATTTTTTTTTTAAAAAATCACCTGGGGGAACCACACAAAGCGCTTTTTTTCACCACCACATGCTGTTTTGTATCTATATTAGCTTTTTCACTGCAATGTTTTTTTTACTTGTATAGCAGCGAATGAGTTAGCTTTAGCATTGTACTCTTTGAACCGCTACAAAACACATCTGGTGGATTTCTCAGCCTGTCAGGTTTGAATTGACTCTGTGGTCCAATCCGTTTTTTGATGGGAATCATATCATATTACTTTATGATTAGCATGAATTATATCATAATTGTCGCATCGTAATTGCAGTCGATCAGATTCGATTGTAATCGGAGTGAATTGTCTTGCAGTGAAATGTATCATGCAACAAATGTAATTAGCGATAATTATGTTCTATCGTAATTGAGGGAATCGTTTTGTATCGCTTCATAATTCGATTTGATCGTAATTGTCACCAATCATTTGGCTGCATAATTATTGTGAATTCTGTTCTATTCATATTATTTTAGACCTGCAACAGTTAATCCAAGAATCGACAATTAACTGATTATCAAATTAATCAACTGCTATTATGATAATCGTTTAACCATTAACTACAAATTGTCCATATTCTGGGAATTTCAGCCTCTTAACAGTAAATATGCTCTGATGATCTGAGTGTTTTTTTCAAAAGAAGACATTTGCAAACACCTGCTTTTATTTTGAAAAACAATGATCACAATTCTTGCTTGTTTGAGTGAGGCGTAATCATTTTGGGCATTTTGGGCTCACTGTGATGTTGTGTTTTTAAATAAAGGAAAGGAAAGAAATTCAATCAATGTTAATAAAAAATCGGATTCATCCCAAAAATAGTTGCTAGATTTATTATTATTATGATTATTATGATGAAACTAAGCGTTCGTTGTCGTCCTAATTGTAATTCTTTCTGACTTCTGGCCACTAATCTTCAAAGCAGCGACTTTGCGTGGCTTTGGTGTCATCTTTTGGACGCTTCTCACTCTCGGATCAATTCTCACTTGCTTCCAGACAACGACGCCGACAGAAAGCGCCGTGTTGTGAAAACGCATTAATGGCGGTTGACGTTGCAAAGTCGTCATCCGGGCATGGCACGCGACTTCTCCACGTTATGTCGTTTGTCGTGTGCGCCGAACAAGACTTGACTTTTTCTCAACAGCTTATCTTATCAGCAACAGCTCGTTCTGGAGTCTTCTTGCAAACCTCCCGAGTGTGTCGCATCTGCCGCTTGAATCCGCCTGGCAACGGAAAGGAAACGCGTTGAGATATATTTCCCCTCCGCCGGCTGCCCTTTTTAATCGGCACGCATCTTGTGTTTTCCCGCCAGGACGCGGTGACGGCCTCGGGCTTCACGGTGGGCAAATCTCCCACGGCCAGAAAGGACAAAAGGCATTTGTTCAACCTGCTGCTGTCGGGAGAGCAAGCCGTCATCCGCGTGAGGACTCGCAGGATTTTGCCGTCAAGCGCGCTCAGGACGCAGATTAAACATCGCAAACATCCAAATGCACTCGGGAAGAGTGAAAAACTTAAAAGTACACAAATATTAGAAAATAATATGCCAAAAAAGTCATTAAATGCACTATTAGATAAAAAAAAAAAAAATATATATATATATACATATAAAAAAACATACTAATTCATATATATTTTTCAAAATCTAATGAAATAAAAAAGCAAATCAAAATATTAGATGGAAAAATACTCAAATATGAGTTAAAACAAAAACATCAGACCAAATTATTTAATGAAAAATTAAACTTGTTAGTTGAAAAATACTTGTAGAAATACTATGGAATTGTTGGGAAAAAAATATTTTGAAAGATTTTATAAATAAATATTTCTGCATTATTTTATTTACAAATATTTGTTGACTGTTTTTTTTTTCTCTTTCTATTTGTACAATATTCATTTAAACAAGACGAATACAAAGAATATTAGACCAAAGCACAAAAATAATAGATGGAAAATAAAAAATAATTTTAATTGAATAATTTTTTTCTTAAACACACACACAAAAACGAAATATTCACAAATGTTAGAAAAATACAAACATGTGGCCGTTGATTTTTCTCATCTTGTCAGCAGCGTTACCTTCGAGTTTGGGCTGGGCGATATGGTCCAAAAATGGAATCCCCATTTTTCAGGACGATTACCATTTTAATGAATTTGAATCTATTATACCCAACAAACGTTTATTTAAAGGTTTCATTTATTCAAAAATAATTCCCGTGCAAAATGTTCAGACAACAATAATGTATACTGATTCCAGATCAGTTTTAACATCAACTTAACATTCATGAAGTAGTTGGTAGCTATTGTAAACGCGTCCATCCCGCATTCTGCCACTGATGCAAAATTACAACTCAACCAAAACATTTCGATTTCACGATTTAGAATATTTTCAACGATTAGATTTTTGAAATGACGATGTATCGGATGAATTCGAATTTATTGCCCAGCCCTACTTGGAGTTCAAAAAGACAAATGAAGCCTGTCCTGTGTGCTTCAGGTGTCTCCCCGTCCACCCGGTGACCTCCCAACTCCACAAGAAGCCCGGACGACAAAAGCGTTGCCCCCTGCTGCGGTCAGAAGCCCATCAGGCGTCGTCCTGAAATTGCGACATGTCACATGCTTTTTTGCAGATTGTTACGTTGTTATTATCCTGTGCAGGTTTCCGGCGCGCAAAAGTACACATACGTCAAGCTCGCGGACTTGAAACCCGGAGTCGTGGTCAACGTGTACGGCGTGGTGGTCTTCTTCAAACAGCCCTTCAAGAGTCGCGGATCAGGTCAGGATTCAAATTGGACGCAATTTGTCTCGTTTCGCGTTCCACTTGGAAGTCAATCTTATTGCATCATTCAGTACTTGTCATCAATTATATCGTGTTATAATCGGGCGAAGTCTCACATCACATTGGGAATGTCGTGAATCGTATCATAGATGGAAATGAGTGGTATCATATAGGGATCGACCGATAATCGGCCTGGCTAATTATCAGCGCCGATATTGAGCATTTTGACGAATATCGGTATCGGCCTTTTTTTTTTTATCTGACGGCCGATATAAAGTATATCTAAAACAATTTTAATCTCAGGGAGTTATTTATTTCAATTTTCATTTAGCGATCCTTCTCAACCATTTGTTTTTGTTCAGCATTAAAACAAAGAAATGAGAAAGTTTAAGATTCCAGGTAGTTTTAAATTTTGGAAAAAAATATTTACTGGAGAAAATTGTTTCCAATTAACTTTTTAAGACATACTAAAAACGTTTGGAGCACCCTGAACATTTTGTTTCAATTGTTCGAGATTGAAAAAAAAAAACCTTCTATATTTTGAAAAGTCAGAAAAATTGCTCAATAAACATTTAAGACATTACAACGGTTACAACGGGATCGGCTTCCATTATCGGTTATCGGCCTCCTTGACTACTAATAATTGGCATCGGTATCGGCTCTGAAAAATCTGTCTATCTCTATTGTCATATTTGGTCTGATTCATTACGTCATATCATAATTGACAGAATCATTGCAATAGAACTGGAGTTCAACTTTGTAGTTCTTATTAATTAAATCATAATTGAGGGTGAATCATGATAATTGCCTTGAATCATATCAATATTGGAGTGAATTATTACTGTATTGAAATTGGAGTTTATTGATGGATAACGTTAATTCAGTGCTTCTCAATTCGTTTTTGTGAATAGTATCGTCTGACGTAGTCCTTCAAATAAATCATATCGCATCAAAGTAGGAATGAATCAAATTTGTAATTGAAACGAATCATATCCAGAGTACGACGAATACGTGTCATATTTACAACGAATCAGAGAAAGTGTACGTGGACGTTCCTCAATGCGAAAGATGCTCGTTCCTTTTCGTTCCCGCCACACATGCGGCGAGGTGAAGGGAGCGCGGCGCTAATTATGAACGTGTTAACAAGCCTCCCGCTCGCGCGTGATCAAGATGATCTCATGAGTCATTTTCTTTTCTTTTCTTTTCTTTTCTTTTTCTCTCGGGGCGGCTACGATCGGGTCGCTCTGTTTTCGTCCACATTAGAACAAATCAGGTATTCGTGCACTATTTGATGGCCATGAAAAATGTGAGTCATGGATCAAGTTTATTGATTTAAAGCCAGTTGAGGGTGTGACGCTTGAAATGCACATCTGAGGATCTGAGTCCGACCTAAATTTAATTTGCTCATGGGCAAGGGGGGCTCGTCCGTCCGTCTCTTGTCTCGTCCCGTCGTTGACGGATGCCCACATTTTCGACGAATGCTTTTTGACGCCAAGCCTCGAAAAAAATACAGCAGGTTTTCGGTCTGGCTCCGTAACAGCGGGTCCTTCTCAGTCCGTGTATTTTTTCGAGGCTTTGCGTCATAAAGCATTTGTCGAAAATGTGGGCATCCGTCAACGATGGGAAAGGGACGAGAGACCAAAGTGCCCACCTCTGGTAATTGTCACTCTTCAATTATTTTATACCGTACACGAGAGCACCTGATGTCATCTGATTGCGGGAAGCCATCTTGCTTTACGCTGCCCATCAAAACTGCCATTGCCCCCTCGTATCATAAGTGATATCAGATGAATGTTTTTTTTTTTGAGTGCTCAGTATTATTCATTTGGCGGGGAGACCTCAAGAGACCAGAGGAAAGACTAAAGAAAGGAAAGATAGATGGAGCAGAGTGAGATCCACAAACATCAGACCTCAGATGCATGCTGATGTCATCAAATTACAAGATTTTTTCTTCTCAAGTCCACTATTATAGTTATGCAGTTTTGAAGAATATCTTGGTGTTGTCGATTAGGCGTTGGCCTGGAATCGATTCTTTGTGTTTCACCATGTCAAAAAATTGATATTTGAGCTTTGGAGTGTGTTATTTTGAAATAGCAATTCAGTGTTTCCCACAGATTTGAAATCTACTTGGGTGGTTGGACTCCTGCGAGGTGGGGTGGGCGGGGTTCGAATGGGGAGGTCTCAGTCCTGTTCATACGTCTCCTCGAGCCTCACAAAGTGAGTGACAGCGAACTAACATTACATGCGGTATATCCCGTTGCGACACGTTTTTTTTTTTTTCTAAATGTATTTTAAAAAAAACTTCTCTGGTGGTGGCCAGTTTACTTGGGTGGCCCGCCAAAGTATTAACATGATGTGGGAAACACTGAGCATAATGTATAACCAAATAGACAATTAAGACATATCACTAACTTTCTTGTTGGAGGAAGTAAAAAAAAAAAAGTCTGCCGTGTTTGTCTCCCGCCGCAGACATGTGTTCCAGCCTGAAGATCACCGATCAATCTGAGCAAAAGATTAGCTGCACCATTTTCTGCCCCAAAATGGAGTCGCACCCGCAAATATTCCAGATCGGCGACATCGTGCGCTTGCACAAAGTCAAGGTTCCGTACGACTGTTGACGAATTGCGGCCGCAATCTGTCGCTTTCCACTTCTCCTCACGTCCTTGCTGTCGTCCCCGCAGACTCAGCCTTACAAACATTCCCTCACGCTGGTCACCACCTTCGGTTTTAACGCGGTGACCTTCAGCGGGATGGCGGGCGCCGACATCGAGCCTCGGAGCTCCAGCCGCACCTTCAGCTTCACCGAGGAGGACCGTCGCATGGTGACGGAGCTGCGCTCGTGGTTGGCCGGTCAGAATCTGCTGCCCCCCGACCTCACCGTGGCGCTGTCCGCCGCCCAGCCCAAAATGTACTTTGACCTCACCTGTCAGCTGCTCGCCAAAGCACCCGTCGACTCCACCTGCACCTTGCTCAGGGTGAGAGACGTTTTTTTTTGTGGGCCCACTTTTGAGCGGCATGCCGACTCAGTCTTGACCACATTTCATTTGGACAAATTTTCAAAATCAATCCTAACTCATTCACTTCCAGCCATTTTCACTGAAGCAACCCCCTTCGCTCCCAGCAGTTTTACTAGATTTGGACTGATTTTTGCAAGGCCCACAGAATATTGTCTTCTATTGCTAGAAAAACATGGAACCTACCAAAAGAAAGATAAGAGTCTCTTATTTCATCAGGAAAAAAAAAGTATATTTGTTTCTGTTTTTATTTGGCAGTTTTCTCCATCCATCCATCCATTTTCTGTACCGCTTGTCCTCACAAGGGTCGCGGGGTTGCTGGAGCCTATCCCAGCTGGCTTCGGGCAGTAGGCGGGGTACACCCTGAACTGGTTGCCAGCCAATCGCAGGGCACACAGAGACGAACAACCATACTCACAATCGCACCTATGAACAATTTGGAGTGTCCAATTCACCTGCCATGCATGTTTTTGGAATGTGGGAGGAAACCGGAGTACCCGGAGAAAAGCCACGCAGGCACGGGGAGAACAGTTTTCTCATTATTCACAAAACAGTGGGGAGAAAGAGCTTTTTTTGCAACATGGCCCTGGTTGACCTCTTATGCCCTCGCTAGCTCCCATGGTGCTCCTTTACCTGCTAGAGAGCTAGCTAGCTAGCTAGCTCCCATTAATTTAGCCATTTTTTAACTGCAATTATTACAAATTCATCCACTAGTACATATTCAATTGTAGATATAGTTCAGCGTTGTTGTAAAACACGATTATGTTTATTGTATATGCTGTATTTTTATGACTTTGGCGATGGCTGGAGCGCGCGACCTCTGCCTCGCAACCAGGAAATGGGTGTGCACAACGGTTGCTACTTGCTCTATCATCTCTGTTTCTTCTTTGGTACATTAAAGTAAAAAAAAAAAAGATAGCTGTTACTTCTTCGGTTGTTCCGGTGCACTGCTGTTGATATAGCGCCTCCATAATGGCGAATCACCGCAACTGCAGTTAAAATGAAATTCCTGCCGAGCTCAATCAACACAGCTGGAGCGTTTCAGAGGTTCCGCCTCTGAATTTTGTACACAGGAAAAAGCCTGAATATGTTTTGGGGACCATGGCAATATATTTAAAATAGAATAAAATAGAAATAGAATGCATTTATACGTTTTTTGCAGCAAATGCGTTAATGTTCAAAAATGTCGGTCTTTCTCTTGGGACCGTTCTGATGAATTGATCGCGTCATCGTCCTTTTGTCTGCAGGTGTGGGATGGCACCCGCTGCCCTCACGCTCTGCTAAAAGTGACGGTGGACTCCAACATTGTGGAGGGGCCGACCTCCTTCTCCGAGGAGCACGACAAGCTCATCGCCAACGTGCTGGTGTACGACAACCACGTGCAGTCCACACGGCAGCTCAAGGTCAGAAGTCAAAAACTTATGTCACTAACCGACACAACAGAAACGACCTCCCAAATGTACAGTCTTGTATTTGTATTCTTTTAATATTTCACATAAAAAAAAAAAGAGTTATTTTTAGCATGTCTATGAAAAAAATCTAGATTTGACAACAGCACCAATTTGCTGGTTTAGTTTAAAACCCAAGTTTAAAACTGTTGGCTTTAGACAAGGCGCCAAGGTGTCCAAGTCAGCAGGATGGGATGTTTAGGGGGGCCCGCCGGGACCAAAGACCATCATTTGTCTTTTCTTTTCATTGACGTTCAAGAAATTGAGTGCAATCCAGGCCTTGGATTTTTATTTTTTTTTGCTTAGCGCAAGATATACAGTACAGGCCAAAAGTTTGGACACACCTTCTCATGCAATGCATTTTCTTGACTTTCATGACCGTTTACATTGTTGATTTTCACTGAAGGCATCAACATGTTTTCAGTCATTTCACCTTTTTTTTTGTTAAGTACATAAATCCACATGTTTTCATTCTTAGTTTTCAGTGAGAATCGATAATGTAAATAGTCATGAGAATAAAGCAGGAGGTGTGTCCAAACTTTTGGTCTGTACTGTATCTGGCGGTCATACACATAGCAGTGAAATCCCGTGTTTTCCTAAGATGGGGCAGCAAAAACAATAAAAACAACAACAGGGGCCCCAAAATAGAACCCTGTGGAACACCATACGACAGTGGGACAGTGCCGGACTCGGAGCAACCACAGAAAGTTCTGTCAGCCAAATGTCTCGGACATTCCTTGGTCAAAATGTTAGGAAAAATTACACAAATGTTTGTTCTCAAAAAGGTCGAGATGATTTGAGTGAAGTTGAAAGAGTGGAAGTGCATCGATGCCAGCGAAGCAGCATCAGCGGGTAAGTAAAGCTGCTCACTGCTGAGCCGCCGCGTGACATCGAGGGATTGTCTCTCTTTTATCACATGGAGTCGCAATCCCCCCATTTATTTCTTGCGTTGTGCTTTAAAGCCTTTGGAATGACAGATAACAGAAAGTCAACAAGACCTCCAGATGAGTTCAATTTGTGCTTTCCAATGCAGGATTCTTTTTGGCACACCTGACAAAGTCATTTTTGCATGTGGGTGTTTCTTGGTAAAAAAAATTTTTTATTTGTCCGAGACAGATGGCTGATGCTAAACTTGCACGCTTTTTAAAATGTATTTATTTTTGACCTATGCTTTCTAATGCGGACCAAGCATGCTGTCAAACTTTGATCATTTTGATGACTTGCCATTAGAGGTGGCAAATCCAGGTCCAGAAAGCAAAAACCCCGCCACAGTTTGGCTTTAGCCCCTGGTGCAAGCTAGCTAGCTCCCTGGTAGGTAAACAAGCACCATGGGAAGCTAGCTTTCTAGCTAGCTAGCACCAGGGGCTAAAGCCAAACTGTGGCAGGGTTTTTACTTTCTGGACCTGGATTTGCCATCTCTGTTTGCCATTAAGGTTTTGCTTTGACGTGGTTATTTTAAGCAAATGACCTCAAAGAACTCTAAACACTAGAAAATATCCACCCACAATCAATCAAACTTTATTTATATAGCACCTTTCATACATTAAAATGCAACTCAAGGTGCTAAACAAAACATCCATAATACAATAAAAACAAAAAACATGACAGGGGCACAGAGAAACAATGTGAGGAAAGGCACCCAGGAAACACTGGAGCTAAAAACTAAACGGCAACAAAATAAAATCAGGTAAAGGCTAAAAGAAAACAGAATAAAGGTCAAAAACAATATGATAAAATAATTTTAATTTTTTTAATTTTATTTTTTTTAAATGTACGCCATTTTCTTTTCTACTTGCAGCCCTTTGAGATCTTGTGATGTAAAGAGCATTATAAATACAATTTATTATTATTATTATTTAAAAAAATAGTCACAATTGACACAAAAATTGGGTGTGAATGTCTATCATAACAGGAGCCGCCAAAAAGTTCCAAGGACGCGTACCTGAAATTAAAAAAAAGCAGCCGCCATTAGTTGCAGCATTAGTCAAACTATGATTACCCCGGCCGTCACTTCTTCTTCTTAAAGTGAGAGGCACGTTAATTGAATTTGCAAACAAGTTGAGTTTCGCACATCGACAACGTGCGTGTGTGCGTGCGTGCGTGTGCGCGTGTGTTGTGGAGGTGTGTAAGCGCAAGCATCCTCCTTCAGTTCTGCGAGGCGTAAACGACATTGTGGCCGTTGCAAAGTCACGTCAGAGTTAGCGCGCACGCGCACTCACACGCGCACGCGCACGCACACGCGCCTCCATTACGCCACCACGGCTGCGTTTAACAACTCGTTCCTTGGACTTGGGAGTTGCAATTGCTTTGACCCCCGGGTCCAATCAATCCGCCGTCCCGCTTTGTGACGTCACCAAAGCCAGTTTGGCTGCGTTCGCCGAAATGGACGCATTTGCGGAGGTTGTCTCATCCGCTGGACGGCCTCCATTCCAAGAACCCTGAACGTTTGTGTCAGCGTGTCCGCATTTGCAATCGACGTCCTCCGAAGTCCCCGCGAGTCATCGACGTGTTGTTGATTTTGATGCTTAATGGCCACTGCGGACCTCCAAGGACGCCATAAATGACACGTGACCGGTTTTGGGAGGGCGACGTCATTACAGCGCAGGTTGCTGCAAATAATCACGCACGTCGGCGCTTTAATTCAAGTTGATTAACGTCTCCGAGTGAAAGTCCGTCCAAGTCGAGAGATGCTGAAGTATTCAAATGTTGCTTGTGTGTTCGTTTGCCACCACTTGACAATTTCACAACTCAACTTTTATTTGTCAAGCGCTCCCTTTCTCTCTCTCTCCTTGCCTCTCTCTCCCTCCTTCTCTCTCTCTCCCTCCCTTTCTTTCTCTTTCTCTCTCCCGTTCTCTCTGCCCCGCTTTCCCCCTCTCTTTCTCTCTCTCTCTGTCTTTCTCTATCCCTTTCTCTCTTCCTCTCTCCTTCCTTTTCTCTCTTTTTCTCTCTCTCCCTCCTTTTCTCTTTTTCTTCCTCTCTCCCTCCCTTTCTTTTCCTCTCCCTCTCTCCCTCTTTTTCTCTCTCTTTCTCTTTCTCCCTCCCTTTCTCCTTTCTCTCTTCCTCTCTCCTTCCTTTTCTCTCTCTCTTTCTCTCTCTCTCGCTCTTTCTCTCTCTCCCTCCCTTTCTCCTTTCTTTCCCTCTCTGTCTTTCTCTCTCCCTCTCTCTCTGACCCGCTTTCCATCTCTCTCTCTCTTTCTCTCTCTCCCTCCTTTTCTCTCTCTCTCGCTCTTTCTCTCTCTCCCTCCCTTTCTCCTTTCTTTCCCTCTCTGTCTTTCTGTCTCCCTCTCTCTCTGACCCGCTTTCCTTCTCTTTCTCTCTTCCTCCCTCCTTCCTTTTCTCTCTCTCTCTCTCTCTCTCTCTCTCTCTCTCTCTCTGTCTTTCCCGTGCGTCTGTGGCGGGCCCCGTGGCCGTCGCTCATTATCTCCAGTTTAGCGCTCACGCTTGATCAGACGTCGCTGTACGTTTCTGTGTTTCTGTGTCACTGACTGCTGTCGGGCTCATGCGGCTTGTTGTTTTTCAAGTATTTTCGCTGAGCTAACGCGCAGCTCCTCCTCTGTTTCCCGCACGGCAACAAGCTAAATGAGATTTCATGTGGGCCCGCCGGCGCTTTTCTCCTCCAAAAAATCCAAATAAAAAAGCAGCCAGCAGAAGCGAAGTGACATGAATGCTGCTGCCTGTGTTGAGGTGAAAAGCATGAGGGGGGGGGGGGGGGGGGGCGTATTGGTGGGGGGGGACCGTCCGTCATACGCATGCAAAATATGATTCTCACTTCATCCCAGAATACTGAAACAGTGACGCCAGTTTTTGTTTTTCACTTGTCGAAGCACATCATGTGGCTTCGGCCGCCAAATAGTCAATGGAGTCTTCTTATGGGGAAGCCATTTTACACCCGACTGCGCAATCGTCGACAAGCCGAGGATAAGCTTCGCAATTTCTTGTTTTTCGCTTGTTCTCTGCTTTTCATCTTGCTTACACCTCCAACCGGGGCCGGGTATCGATTTGAATTTCCTCAATCCATTCGATTTCGATTCACAAGGGTTCCGTTTGGTTCACTTTAGATTTTTCCCGATTCAATGCAATTGATATTGATTAATTATGGAACATCGATTGTTCTTAAAGATCAATTGCATAATTAGAAACTCCACAAACAAATTCCAAATTTAATTTTGTGGAGGCGGTAACTGGTTAAATAATTCAATACTTGAGATTCTGAATGGTCTTAAAGTGCAATAAGTCAGGTCTTTATTAATGTAAGAGAATACTTACGATACATTTCAAGAAAACACTAAGACAAAAAAAAAAACCTGTTTTTAGAGTGTTGCATTCGAAGCTGATTTTCAGCGTCACAATTGCTCGTTTTTCACCCGTCGAAACCTTTCTGCCCTTTCATGCGAATTTCACCTCTAAAAAGAAAAGCCCACATCTGAAGGGATTTATTTATTTATTTATTTATTTATTTATTTCCTGCCTGACGAGCTCCTTTCGTTCCCGTCCGTGGATCAGCTCCACAATTGCCTATTTGTCACTCGCAGACAGTTGAAAGGGCCTCACTTTTACTGTCCCAATACTTTTGTTTAACACACGAGTCCGACTCTTTGACAATTTTCCGTATGACGAATTTTGAAGGACTGTCCATACCGGACGCTGACAAGGTGTCGGCAATCAAGTGTTTGCGTTTTGTTGCAGCCAAATATGGAAATGGTTTGCCGCAGGGAAGATATTTTCCCGCCCGGCTCGTCCCACGGTCCCTTAACGCCTCCCCGGGCGTGCTAATCTGCTCATTATAAGTAAACGCAGTCCGCACTGAACCCTCTCATTGGCCGAATATCTGCAAACCAAACAGACTCTTTAAAAGCACTTAAATGCTGCGCTATTCTCCAGTTGCCGTGGCGACGCTCACGGTGACGCCCCCCCCCCCCCCCCCTGCTCTTAATCCCTCAAAGGCGGGAGACAAAATGACAGCAAAGTAGTACGCACATGCTTCACTTCAGTAGGTGGAAAAGTACACCCCCCCCCCCCCAAAAAAAATCTGGGTTGATTGATGCGTACCTTTGCTGTGTGCCTGGTTGACGGTTCGCTTTACGTTAGCTATGGATGGGCAGCAAAATGCTGAAACGGTTAATGACCTTCTAAATGACACTTGACGGCTGTAAATTCACCAATAAATGGAAGATTCCTCAATGCAAATATTCTCAAATGTGTAACAACTTCGATCTTTTCTTTTTAGGAAGGTCAAGTTTATTTATGCCACATTAATGCTTTGTCCTGTTTTCAGGAAAGTGTCATGTGTTTTGCGGAGGTGCAACATCAGCAGTTTACCTTCATTTTAGGAACGTGGAACAGAAATAGTTTGTCTTCTTTTTGCCAAAGTGCAACCATAATAGGTTGTCTTTATTTCGGAAAGGTTAGCATCAATCTTTTGTTGTTTTATGTAAATGAAACATATCTGTTTCCTTTTTGGGAAAGTGGAACGTCAATAATTTGATCAATAGCTTGTCTTCTTTTTTTTTTAAATATATATATATATAAAAAGAAGGTGCAACATTAATAGTTTTTAGTGGGGTGGGCGCGGCTGCCCTCTCCGCTCCGCTGTCCGGACCCTCTTCGGCGCCGGTGCCTGGGTGCGGGTGGTCCCCGGGGGCTGGGGGTCGGGGGTTGGGGGGCTGCCGGTTGGTCGGGGTGGGGTCGGGGGGGGGGCGGCTTTGTTGGGGGGGGATGTTTCTTGGGTTGGGGAGGAGTTTTGGTGGGTGGTGTCTGGTCGGTGCTGGATTTCACCTTCCTTGGTTTTCTTTGGTCCTTCCTCGGGTCTCCTGACGGCGGTGTTCGGTTTAGGTGAACGGTATGAGATTTTTTTCTAATAGGTTTTTTGGTGAGCTAACAAATACACGCACGCACGCACGCACGCACGCACGCACATACACATACTCACCCACACACACACACACACAAAAAATAAATAAAAATAAATAAATAAATAAATAAAGAGCAATGATGATGACATTTCCGAATGAACAATACTGAGCTCTTTATAGGAAGAAAAAAAATAAAAATAAAAAATTGGTTTTTAGTGTGAAAGTGTAACGGGGTTGTTTTATTTTGTCTGTAATTTTCCTGGATGCGCTCTTTCTTCTTTACTGACATTTCTCCCTGTAAACGCGCGCTTGCATGCAGCAAGCTGACAATCAAACACATCCAGCCTTTATTATTTGTCCTCCTACCGCACTTTGTTCCTGTTCGTGTGTGTGTGTGTGTGTGTGTGTGTGTGTCCGTGTTGACTCCTGAGAAGCTTTCAGCTGCTTTTCTCTCGTCACTCGGCTGCTTCAACACTTTTGCTCTCCAGAGAGACGTGCTGGGAAAACACGTGAAGAAAAAAACGGATTTGCAAACCCAAGTCGCGTGCTTGCATCCGCACTCTTGTGGAATTGAATGGACCAAGTGGACAATGAAAGCATTTTCACCGTTGAAGGCAGCACTTCATACGTGTGTCAGGTGACATTGTGCATGCGGCGCTTGCAAGCGGATACATGGCCAGACGCAAATAGCCACCAACAACTGGAACTAGATTTCTGCAGAAATTGCGCGGGAAAAGCTGAATGCGTTCCCACAATTACAAATGTTGCGCTTTGGTTTGTGAAAATGCAAAGTGAAAGTCGTGGTGGTGATGAGCGGTGAATGAAGTGACTGCCCAGGGAGCAACTTGACAAGCACTCCACTGCTTTCTAGGTACTGCGCTCTCGCACGTTTGACGGGAGTTAGCGCGGCGGCGGCGGCGGCGTTCCGGCCTTTGCGCCTCCCGGCGACAAGCCGGCCTCCCGCCTCGACACTCGGAACACACATGACGCTTGGCTGAAGATGACGCATTCATCTTCATCTTCTTCTGCTCCTCAGCTCTGATGCGATTACACTTCATGTATGTTTGTTTACGGCTTCCTTGAATCCGTACAACTGGAAAGGACAATGTTTGATCGCCTCTGACAGGCAACTAAAAAATCTCCATGATGATGATGATGATGATGATGATGTGAGGAAGAGGAGGACATGTTTCTGTCTTCTTCAGGCTTGTCGTGACAAACATTTGAGGGGGGGGGAAGCAAGTCCTCTCCAGGCATCTGACTCACTGGTCACCATGCAAAGTTTGGTGCCACAGCGCCATCTGCTGGCGTTGGCAGGAACAGCAGAGCAAGGAAGGAAGCAATGTTAAGCTCACTTGCGACTCTTTTGCTTGTCTGCATTGTACGTTTCCACAAAAGAAGACACACTTTGGAATTTGCACGTTCATAAAAAGGAGACCATCATCTTGATGTTGCACTTACCTAAAATGGTGATCTATTGACAGTTAATTTTCCTATAGAGAAGATAAACCGTTGATGTTGTGCCTTCCTAAAAAGAAGACAAACTATTAGACTTTTTTTCCTTTTCAGAGAAAGCAAACTATTTATGTTACACTTCCATAAATAAAGCAAACTATTGACGTTGGACTTTTATTATTATTATTATTATGTATTTTACAGACAAACTAGATGATCGCTATTGATGACTTTCCTAAAAAGAAGAAAAACTTAAAATTGGGCTTCTGTAAAAATAAGACAAAACTATTGATGTGGCACCTTCTTAAAAAGAAGAAAAAACTTTCATGTTGCACTATCCTTAAAATAAACCATTTGTCATAATCCTGCAAAGAAAATAAGCAATAATATTGCACCTTCTATAAAAGAAGAACCATTAATGTTGCACTGGTCTTTTTTTTTTTTATAAAGATGGCAAAATACTGATGTTCTACGTTCCCAAAAAGAAGACAAACTATTAAAGTTGCAGTTTCCTAAAAAAAAAAAAATAAACTTCACTTGGCGCGTTCCTAATACAGTAAGACAATATATTGATCGATTTTACATGTCCCTAAAGCTGAACTTCTGTAAAACACAAGCATACTACTTTCCTAAATAAACAAATAAAGGATTTAAGCAGTTACTAGATGTTGATAAATATCCTTTATTGTAAGGTGTATATAATACGCTGTAGTTTGACCATCTTTGTCAATGTCCCCCACCAGCCCGGAGACTTCTTGAGGATCTTCAACCTGCGAGCCATCCCGGGTTCCGTCAAGGTTCCCGGGCTGAGCAGCCGCCAGGTGGAGGAGGTCAACCATCTTTCCTTCCACCTGCACGGCGGCACGGCGTACGGCAGGGGCATCCGCGTTCTGCCCGACAACAGTCCCGACGTTCACGAGCTCAGGAGGTGACTTTTTTTTATATATATATATATATATATTTTTTTTTTTTTAATTTTTGTTTTGTTTTGGGTGGGGAAAACCCCTTTTAACGGCCACTTTTCCCATGCGGTGAGACAACGGAAGGTGTTGAATGTCCGTGTTGACTTCCTGCTTTGCCCGCAGGACGATGGACGCTTTCCACGAATCCAACCAGGAAAACCATCGCGAAGTCAACGACTCTGCCATGTGGGGCGTGTGGAACACACCTCCAGAGTCTCCAGGTAAGGAAGACGAACACAGAACAGAAAATGAGCTTTCATCATGAGTTTCGTATAGCAAAATCAACATTCCTGCTGTTTGAATTCGTCAACCTAATAATACCATCCCTAATAAGATAATCGCCCAGGGCTGCTCGATTATGGGAGAGAAAAGAATCACGATCATTTTGGCAAAAATTGAAATCACGATTATTCAAACGATCATTTATTTTTTGGTACGAAACAAGAAAATGTTTCAGCATTTAAAACCAAGTAAAAAAATAAACACTATATTTATGTAAGTTCCTTTTAGACCAAACAAAATTTATAATAATATATATATTTGTAATTATATACTTTTCTTTATTTATGTTGGCAAGATTATAAAAAACAAATAAAAAAATATTAAGACAGATAAAATTGTTTGAAACACTATAAATATGCAAGTTCCTTTTGGATGGAACACAATTTATTAGATGAGTTATTTAAAAAAAATTTGTTAACGTATAAATTTAAACAACTCAAAAATTTGTATTAATATTTGTTTTTTGCAATTATGATTTTTTCAATTGTGGAGTGTAATAATTGACATTTTAATTGAATTGTGATTTATTAATATTAATAAAAGAATCCATTTGCCTCAAGTAGCATAGATTTGAGCTTTTTTTTAATTGATATTGTGACACTGACTTAATAATGACTGAGGCAATTATATACAATTAAGCTGAAGAAATGCCACACGCAACATAAATAGCGTTGCATAATTACATCCTCCTGTACATGTGTTTACATGCATGTTGCTTTGTTGCTCAGGAGTATTTTATCCGACGTTCATGTTGAATTTTGAGTGCATATTGCAATGGTCATATTTAGGGAATGAGAATAGAGCTAAATTTAAGAGAGGTGACCTTAAGAAGGTTTACCCATCTGCTATCCTGTAGATCAAATATTAAATATGTAAAAAAATAAATAATAATAATAATAATTCTGCTGGCCTTGGCCTTTGTGTTGACAAAGTAATAAAGATTAGGCATAAATGTATTGTACACTCTTTTGTAAAGATTGAGTTTTTCAGATTATAAAAAAAAAATTGTAAAAAAATATATATTTTAATGAAGATTTTCTATAAAACTTTTACAACAATGTGTATACTTTTATATGTTTATATATGTAAGAATATGAATGTGTCTAGATGAATATGTATATATATTCATATATGGATACTGTCTATATACACGGAATAGTTTGAAATTGTATTTTGTTTTGTTTTACCGTCACAATACAACAATGTGTGCTGCCCTCTGGTGGCCACAAGAAGCTTTTTTAAATCTCACTTCACCTGCCAAATTGTGCATTAAAAGAAGACATGGCCATTTGTCACACTTTTAAGAAGTTCCGGGGTTTCTTAATAAAAGTCTTCTGACATTTGCTTATCAAATATTGTAAAACACTTTTTTTTAAGCATCTTGATGCCGTGTCTCTCTCTTCTTTTTTTTTTTAGTGAGTGGGGCTTCAATGGAAATCAGCACAGGTATGAAACACCTTGACTTGAATCTCGGGCTGGGTGAGTTTTGTTTTGTTAAATTTCCTTCAAGTCGAGGATTGGTCCATTTTTGACCCATAGTTGGGTTATTTTTGACCCAACTGTTTTTAGAGCGTATAAGAGATGCTACTGACCCTGGGAACATTCTGAACCATTTGTTTTTGTTCGGCAATAAAACAAAGAAATTTGAAAGTTTTCAGGTATTTTTAAATTTTGGGGGAAAAAATACTTGCCATACTGTAGAAAATTGCTTCCAATTCACTTTTTAATTAATAACCTTGGGAGCTCCCTGAATGTTTTATTAGAAATTTTAAAGGATGTCAAGAAATAAATAAGAAAACATTCTTTTCACTAATATGATTGTTGGTTCCATTTTTTTTGTAAGTGAATGACTAAAAATTGGACTTCTGTGGAAAGATTTGTATTTTAAGGCTGTATCACCGTTTAATGTTATACTTACATGTTGTACTCTACGATGTTGTAAACGGTCCTAAATTGTGCAAAAAATAAAATAAAAAATGAATTCAAAAATGTCCTCTGACAGTTAAGATTTGGAGCAACACCTTGATCACACCTGGAGCACCACATCCTCCTCACTTATATTTATTTATTTAATATTTGTGCTTGTGTTGCCTTCCAGAGCGAAGGTGTGATCACGATGTTCGTCCCATCAACCTGGCCGAGCTGATGAGCTGCGAGCCGGGCGGCGTCCATCACGTCAGAGCCCAGCTGCGATCCTACCAGCCCCGGAGACTCCACCGGGCGCTCAAACTCTACTGCAGCAAGTGCACCTCCATGTACGGAACGAGGGCCCGACCCATTAATCGGACGCCGAGTACAATCAGCCGATTATTGGCCTTCAAACATCGGCAATTGGGCCAAATGGCTAATTAGTTTCCCCTTAAAAAGTGATTGGAAAGTTTCCAATGCTGTGAAAGTAACCTGAATGCACCATTTGGCTTACGTAGTATTAGCGGCTAGCAGGTGGGCAGCGTATCTTATTCTGGTTATTCTGTTGTCCCCGCGCGTCCTTTAAGCTATTTAATGACACTCCGGTTGGAGTTAACTGTCAAACTAAACACACGACGATAAGAATTAAATCAACTTAATATTTAAATACAAAACATGCTTCGTTTTTAAAACATCGCTAGCCTATGGCTAATGCTAAAAGGAAGGCAGAACAGGAAGTTAGCATCAACTCCGGGAGTGTTTTTCCTTCAAATAACGAATATTCACACACAAATGCTGTGGGGACACAAACCCTCAGGTAAGATAACACTACGCAAAGGCACACATCTTTCCCAATGTGTGAAAAACGAGTTATTTTGATAGAATTTAATCGCAAAAATCTCTTCTGTACTCACTAAGTGTGTACAACATGGCACCACACTGCCCCCAAGAGGCGAAAACGCACAGGAACAGTCAGTATTTGTTCTTATGGGTTTTTTCAATTGCTATTATTTTTAGTTTATGCTATTCTTATTTTACTTTCTTATTGTTTTATTTTGTCATTGTCCCTTTCAAGTTATATTTAAAGTTGACATTCCTTCCTTCTTTCTAAAGTTGATGTTTCAAGGATTCAAAGACTTGTTTCGTCTTAACACACATTTCCACATGACATGGCACGAAATACAGTCCCGAGGTCCCAGGTTAGCCCAGTAAGTCCCAAGACATGTAAAAATAACACAAGATGGAAAAAATATATCCACAAAAGTGAATGCTTTACAGCAGTTGTAAACAAGTAAGAATGGTTTTATTATTGACAAATCAATCTATCTTGTACACTTCATGAAATTTGTTGATAATGGACTTGTCAATCAAAGTAGAGAATCTTAATTGTGAAAATGTATGCATTAAATATATTTTTAAAAATCGGCATCTGCCTCAAAGAACGCAAACGCAACATCTTGATCTGTTTTGAGCGATTTGATTGAAAAGCGCGCTGTCTTGCAGGCAGGACGTTCCCGACGACGAGCGCGTGGCGAGCGTGTACGCCGAAGCGTCCGCCGGCCCGAGCGGGCCCACCAGCTCGCCACCCTGGTCCCTCGCGGGGCCGGTTCACCTGGCGGCGGGACCGGCCGTTCACACGCTCGACGCTCACCTGTCGACGCATCTCACGTCCGAGGGGAGGACCAAGGAGCTCATCTTGCTCACCGGTAAAACCAGCAAGTAAATTCGATTGGTCGCTAGTCGACCTTAGGACACATTTATAAGAACAGTGGACAGGTCGCCATATAATTGTTCTAACATGAAGCTCATTATGCGCACCGATGATGTCACCATTACGACCTCTTATCATTTTTATTATTAGGATTGGCCAATTGCTGCTTTGGTGGTTTACCGGTTTTGTTAAAAAGTCAGGTTTTCATTTCGCGCTTAAACTGTCCGGTCACCGGCACAGTGTTCCCTCGTTTCCCGCTGGGGTTAGATTCCAAAAAATACCCGCAATAAATGAAATCTGCGAAGTAGTTAGCTTTATGTTTTGCGTTTATTATAAATGTTTTAAGGCTCTAAAACCCCTCACCACACAATTTATACTCTTTTCTAATGGAGTCATTTACATTTTCTCACATTTAAACATTCTCAATGTTTAAACCTTCATATATTTTTCTTTCTAAATGCAACATTTTTGTCACAGTTCTCATACCTTCAGAATTGAATATCGGCCTTGCCAAAAGGATAAATGAAAAGCGTCATCGTAACGTTTTTTCAGGTTGCACGCTGCAGGACGCGCGTCACCTGGCGGCCACGTACCACAACGTGGTCCCTGTCAGGTGGTCACGGGGGGGCGAGCTGGCTCTGCTGGACCTGAGCGTGCCCTTCCTCTTCCGCGGCAGGAAGAGCTTCTACGGGTCGGGACCGCTGACACCGCCACGATCCATTTGGGGGAGAACAAGGTCAGCTGATGACCTTCTGTTTGCGTGTGTGTGGCTCAGGTGCAAGCGATGTTCTGAGGGAGCCGGCGTCAGAGAGCCGACAGCTGACGAAGACAAAATCATGGACGAGAAAGACATCGCTGAAGGTCAGTTTGCGGTTTGCACAAATAATTAAGTCTTCACCTTTCACTTCCTGTATATGTCCCAATACTTTTGACCAAAACGCACTTTTCACATTTCCTCGCTTTTCACTTTCTGTATGTGAGACAACATTTTGTCCAAAGCAGATTTTCACTTTCTGTTTGTGTCCTTTTGTCCAAATGACACGTGAAGTGTCCCAATACTTTTGTCCAATCGTTTTCTGTGTTGTGTAGCATTTGGCGTTCAACTTATGACGTTCGTCCTGCTGCTGAAGTTCCGTCTGCAGGACGCCGGCGACACCTTGGACGACGTCTTCCTTTGGAGAGACGCGGTCAGTCGGAGCAGGCGAGACACGTCACGTCACGTCACGTCACGTCACGTCACGTCACGTCGCGTCTCGTCACGTCACGTCACGTCACGTCACGTCACGTCACGTCACGTCACGTCACGTCACAGCAATGAACGATTGCGTGTCTTCTGATCAGGAAACCTTCTTTGGTGTGTCTGCGGAGGACGCCGCAGTCAATCAGCAGGCTCAGGACCAAATCCGTCAAACGCTGGACTCCCTTTGTCCACCAGAGGGCGCCAGAGGTGAACGTCCGTGGCTGGACTTGTGCTTGGCGGCTTACAAAGTTAACGAATCAAACAACATTGAAAACACTCCAACCTTCTATCAGATCTGTCACACGCTCGCACGCTCACACGAACACCTTCAAAGATGACCCCAAAAAGTTTTTGTTTATTTTAAAAAATGGCAATTTTGAGGAACCTTTTAAAAGGGAAGTTTTGCGTTTAATCATGTTTCGTCTGTTGGAAATAAGACATTTAGAACCAACCTCCATAATCTTTTGGCTTTCTGTTTTGAGTAAAAAGTAAAGAAAATGGGACAAATTATTGGGACATCTGTTTAGACAAAAGTATTGGACTGAAACAAGGAAAAAATAGGCAAAAATGTTACACGCATGAGAAGTGTGGAAAAGTGTGTCATTTTAGGCAAAAGTATCACGATTCATACATAAAGTGAAAATGGGTTTCGACAGAAGTAATGGGACATGTGCAGGAAGTGAAAAGTTAAGGAATGCAGGCAAAATAGAAAGGAGACATAATTATTGGGATGCATACAGGAAGTGAAAGAGAACTACAACTGACTATTTACATACTGACTAACTTATTTCTTACACTTGTGTGACAGGTGAGAATATTCAAATATGAAGTGGCCGCCTGTTCAGTTTAAATAAAGTAATGGTGGCCACCGTGAAACGGATGAATCATTCTTTGCTGTGCCGGAAGTCGACAGACATGTCAGTCATGTCGTCCAATTCACTTTCTGAGCACATTTGAATCGTGAGAGTTACAACGCCCACCCGACCCCCACTTAACCTCACCCCCTTCGACCTCGGACCCGCCCCCGCTGCATCGCTCCGAGCTCCGAGCTCCTCCGTCACTCCACGGCGACCGCCGATCGAGTGCCCCTGACCGGCTTTGCCAGCCGAGTGTCACCCCGCACTCTCATCGGAAATCCATTGAACATATTTTTACGAAGACGATGAGCGTCGTCTGACGTGTTCAGGCCACTTTCCCCCCCCCCCCCCCCCAAACGAATTTGACATGGCTCGCGCGCCGTGGGACTGTCGTCGGTGTCGAGCTTAACGGAACCGCGCCATCATGCCCTTCCTGACCCGGCTGCTGTGCGTGTGGATGTGCGCCGTGGCCGCGGCCGCGCACGCGGGCGAGCACAACCGACGGTGGCGCACGTTCGACGTCGCGACGTCGCGGGACGTCCTCCGCCCGGAGTCGGAGTCGGAGTTGGAGTCGGAGTCGTCCGAAGCCGCCGCGGCGCTTCCACCCAGCCCGGCGCGTACTCACGATGGCCACTCGGCGTTACGCGCGGATGCGAAGCTGCGGTCGAGCGAATGCGAAGGCGGGACGGTCTGCGACCCGCCACCGAGGACGAGGAGGCACAAGCGCCGGCGAGGCGAGCGTCTCCGGCGCCGAGCGGCCGCCGTCGCCGGCTGGCGGGCGTCGCCGCCGTCGGTCATGGCGCAGGAGCGAGAAGAAGACGAGCCCTCGCCTCCGTCGAGCGCCAACGCCAGCGACTACGACGACGACGCGGGTGCGGGGGCGGGCTGGACCGACGCGCCGCCTTTGGAGCCGGGCAGCCCTCGCGGCAAAGTGAAGCGGCTGAGGAACCCGTTCTACCCGCTGGACGCGGCGGCGTGCGGCGCCTACGCGCTCCTGGCGGCCGCCTTGGCGCTGGTGTGCGCGGGCGTGCTGGGCAACGTGTCGCTGATGTGCATGGTGTGCCACAACTACTACATGAGGAGCGTCTCCAACTCGCTGCTGGCCAACATGGCGCTGTGGGACTTCTTGGTGCTTTTCTCGTGCCTGCCGCTGGTGCTCTTCCACGCCCTCACCGACGACTGGCTGCTGGGGGAGACGGCCTGCAGGCTCGTGCCCTACCTGGAGGTGAGCGACGCCGCCTCTCCAGACCTTTCACCTGTTCATCCTCTTTACCCCCATACCCCCCCCCCCCACTTATCTGTTCCTTCGTGTGAAATTAATCGAAATTCAATTACAATTTCAATTACTCCATAATGACATAGTCAGCATGACTGTACGGATTTTTCACCTTTAAAAAAAAAAAAAATTTGTCCGAAAGGAACTTGCATAATTAATGTTTCGAATAATTTTATTTGTCTTAATACTGTTTACATTTAAACATTTTCTTATTATTGAGTTGTATGCACTTTTTTTTAGGTTTTTAAAATAACGAATAACTTTTGTCCTTTGTGTAGAAATTCAATTACAATTTCAATTAATACACTCCACAATTACAAAATCAGCATAATTGGAAACAGAAAAAAACATTAAGATTATTCATACTATATTGAGTTGTTTAAATTTATACATTTGCACCTTTTGTTAAATAACTAATACTTTTTTTTGTCCAAAAGAAACTTTTAATTAGTGTTTCAAAGAATTTTATTTGTCTTAATATTGTTTACATTTAAACATTTTCTTATTATTGAGTTGTATGCACTTTTTTTTAGGTTTTTAAAATAACTAATAACTTTTGTCCTTTGTCTAGAAATTCAATTACAATTTCAATTAATACACTCCACAATTACAAAATCAGCATAATTGGAAACAGAAAAAAATATTACGATTATTCATACTATATTGAGTTGTTTAAATTTATACATTTGCACCTTTTGTTAAATAACCAATACTTTTTTTTGTCCAAAAGAAACTTGTAATTAGTGTTTCAAAGAATTTTATTTGTCTTAATATTGTTTACATTTAAACATTTTCTTATTATTGAGTTGTATGCACTTTTTTTTAGGTTTTTAAAATAACTAATAACTTTTGTCCTTTGTCTAGAAATTCAATTACAATTTCAATTAATACACTCCACAATTACAAAATCAGCATAATTGGAAAAATAAAAAAAGATTAAGATTATTCATACTATATTGAGTTGTTTAAATTTATACATTTGCACCTTTTGTTAAATAACCAATACTTTTTTTTTGTCCAAAAGAAACTTGTAATTAGTGTTTCAAAGAATTTTATTTGTCTTAATATTGTTTACATTTAAACATTTTCTTGTTTTCTAGCAAAAAATAAATGATTGTCCTAATCGTGATTTCAATTATTACCAAAAAAATCGTGATGAATATTTTCGTCGTAATTGAGCAGTCTTCTTCCTCATTCTCCTCTTCATCCGCCTAATCCCATCTTCATCCTCTTCCTGCTCAACATATTGTGGTGGCACGTTTGTACTTCCTGCCTTATTTCTCTCTCTCTCTCTTTTTTGGGGCTTAAAGGACAACAAAATCCAAACTACCGCCAAAATAGCTTTTTCTCTTTGATTGCGGTGTTATGCTCCTCCCTCCTTTTCTTCATGTCCAATTTGTGTCTTATTTATTTTGCCGTTGGTGCTCCTCAATTGTTTTGGCAGGATGTTGATCCTTCCTGCTGAACAAAACAAGATTAAAATTGTGGTAAGAAGGCGGCAGACTCCATTACAGGAGCTTTTTTATGTTTAATCTGCGCAACATGAAGACGGGCTGATCATGTGACACGCTTGTAGCCAATCACAGCGCAGATCACAATTAATGAGGGCTTAGATTAGAACCGGGTGACCCCCCCCCCCCCCACACTTGGATTTATTGATGATTTTTTTCTTTCAATTATCTCATTTCTAAATAGAGGTTTATTTCAGTTGTTATGACATTTGGTTGAGCTAAATGCTAATGAATGACTCTCATATATGATTGTGGATTGACTGTCATTTCATTCCCATCTGAATTTCTTAGACGACCTGATTGAGACGTCAGAGATGATCTAATTTAATGATCTCTTTTATTGTTGTGGGATGCTTGTGCTTCCTGTTCTTTATATCTAACAATGGCTTTTATTTTGGCACGATGCTCATACTTCATCTTGCTCATCTTTTATTTTGGCAGATTGTTGGTCCTTCCAAAGACGGTAAAAGCCAAAATACCAGGTTACCAATTATTCTTTTATTGTGGCAGGATGTTGGTACTTCCTGTCATTTTTAAAGGCATAACAGCAAAAGCTAAATTAAAAGGTAGCCCGTCATCTTTTATTCTGGCAAGATGCTTGTTTTTCCTGTTATTTAACTTTACACCTGACTGACTTTTATCATGGCGCGATGTTGGTCCTTCCAGCCATCTTTTTTTTTTTTTTTTTTAATGGCATATAGGCCAGCAGCACACAAAATAAAAGATCATTTATTGTGTCAGGATTCTCATACTTCCTCTTCTTTATAGGTGACATATTTTATTTTGTCAGGAATCTCTTCCTTCCTGTTCTTTACATATGACATCTTTTAATGTGGCGGGAGCACCGTCCGTCTCATTTTGAATTGGTTCGAGGACAAAGGCAAAGAACAACAAAAACATCAGTATTATTAAGTATTTATCTTTTATTATGGCGGGATGCTTACGTTTCCTGTTCTTGACGTCAAATCTTGTCTTTTATTTTGGCGAGGTGCTCGTCTTATTTTGGCATGATGCTGGTCTTTTCGAGCAGCAGAAAATGTGGTGGCAGTTTGTTGGCGTTTCCTGTCCTTTTGCTAACGTGTCCTTGCGATGTGCCCCTCCCACCCGCAGGTGTCGTCCCTCGGCGTGACGACGTTCACTCTGTGCGCCCTCTGCATCGACCGCTTCCGCGCCGCCGCCAACGTGCGCTCGTACTACGAGATGACGGACAACTGGGCGTCCACCAGCGCCAAGCTGGCCGTCATCTGGGTGGGCGCCCTGCTGCTGGCCCTGCCCGAGCTCCTCATCCGCCAGCTGGTGACGGAGGAGGCCGACACCCCCGATGGTGGGGCGGGGACGGCGTGCCAGCGCTGCGTGGTGCGCGTGTCCACCCGCCTGCCGGACACGCTGTACGTTCTGGGCCTGACGTACGGCGGCGCCCGCCTCTGGTGGTTCTTCGGCTGCTACTTCTGCCTTCCCACGCTCTTCACCATCTTCTGCTCGCTGGCCACCGCCCACAAGATCCGCAGCGCCGAGCGGGCGGCGGCGGCGCCCACGCGCGGCACCAAGAAGCAGATCCGCCAGGAGAGCCAGATGAACTGCACGGTGGTGTCGCTCGCCATCCTCTACGGCTTCTGCCTCATCCCCGAGAACGTCTGCAACGTGGTTGTGGCCTACATGGCGGCGGGGGTGGCGCCCCGCACGCTGGACGTCCTGCAACTGCTGAGCCAGCTGCTCCTGTTCTGCAAGGCGGCGGCCGCCCCGCTGCTGGTCCTGTGCCTGTGCGAGCCTTTCCGCCGGGCCTTCCTGGACTGTTGCTGCTGTTGCTGCCGGGAGTGCGGCAGCCCGAGCGCCGGGGCCCCCGCGGACGCCGGTGGCATTGGCGGTGGCGCCAACCGCGAGCTGGAGCTAACGCGCGGTGATGCCGCCCCCAACGACGAGGAGGCGTCCAGCGCCTACGCCACAGTGGGGACGCACTGCTGAGGTCCAAAACTTACCGGCTGCAACTTGACAGATTTTGGCCAAAATAGATGGACCAGTTCTTGGGAACAGCGCCACCTTGTGGCACTTGTCTGTAACTGTGGTGACCGGAGCTAGTAGGCTAACGGTGTTGTAACCTCAGGCACAACCGATGACTCAAATAAGGTGAAGGGGAAGCTGTGTGTGAAGCTGCTAGTTAGCGACAACTAGCTGCGATAGGTGCTGACTTTTAGGGCTGGGTATCGATTCTAATTTCCTCAATCGATTCACAAGAGTTCAGTTCGATTCGATTTAGATGTTTTTATTTGATTCACTTCAATACGATCTCAATTAATTAGGGAATATCAATAAACTATGGAACAATTCTTCAAGTACATGATATAAACTCCACAAATATCCACAGATATTAAATTCCAAAGTAAATTTTGCAGAGGCACTAACTGGTTAAATGATTTACTTTATTAACTCATTCACTCACAGCCATTTTCACGGAGGCTTTTTACTGGATTTTGACTGATTTTGCAAATGCCCACAAAATATTGTCTTCTATTGCTATCAAAACTTGGAACCTACCAAAAGAAAGATTAGAGTCTCTTCTTTCATCAGGGAAAGTTATATTTGTATGTGTTTCAGTTTTGCAGCAATTAGCATTGGAATATAACCAAGTTTCATCATTATTCACATTTCTGTTGAAAACACTGGCAAAAAAAGCTTGTTGCAACATGGCCCTAGCTGATCTCTTATACTCTGCTGCCACCTGCTGGCCGTTTCTAGGTAATAACTACCATTGATTTAAAACACCTCTTCGTGTCAGAAGCTGCATCAAAGCCTTCAGTATGCTCTTGCATTAAAAAACAACAACATAAAAAATCCATCTTGTACCGAGCCCGCGGATTTTCCCCCATCCGTACACTTTTTGTACGGAGCAATCACAAAGCGGTATTGTGTTTGGGGGTGGGAATGCGGCTGTGGCTGCGACTAGCGGTGAGCTATGGCTAGCTGCAACTAGATGCGACAAATGTTGACTGTGCCTGAAACCAGCGCGACTAGTGCAGCTAGTATCAACTGTTGCTGCTCGTCGGTCACTAGCTAACGTCACCGTAGATGGAAGTCGTCCGCGCAACAGGAAGTTAGCCATGTTCCTTTCACTTCCACCAGCGCCTTCGGTCCTCTAGGTGGCGTCACGATTGTACTTTAGCTTTTAATGTAGCCGTGCGCTCATGGAACAATTTGTAGCCACGTTCATGATCATTAAAAAAGATTCCAATGTGTATTTTGTCCATCTGTGCTTTTAAAGGTCGTTGTGGGGGACTTATAGTAATCGTTCACTGATTCAGGTGAATGAGTTGTTTTCACACCCGTGCATTGGCCAAACACCACTTGAGGCCGACAAAGAGCAAGGTTCCAAATGATACACGAGACACGAGTTTGCCTTTCTTTGCTTTACTCCAAACTTGCAAATTTACGACTTTTCTCCTCGCAAATTTGCTACTTTATAAAGTGGCAAATTTACGACTTTTATCTCTCACAATTTTGCGACTTTTTAAAGTTAAAGTTTTTTTCTAACAAATTTGCTACTTTATATAGTTGCAAATTAGCGAGAAAAAAGTTTGTCAATTTGCAACTTTATAGTTGCAAATTTGTGAGGAAAAAAAATTCTGAGTTTTCTCTCGCAAATTTGCTACTTTATAGGCGCAAATTTCTGATTTTTTTTTCTCACAAATTTGCTACTTTATATAGTTGCAAATTTGCGAGAAAAAAGTTTATAAATTTGCAACTTTATAGTCCCAAATGTGTGAGGGAAAAAAAAGTAAAAAATGTTTTCTAACAAATTTGCTACTTTATATAGTTGCAAATTAGCGAGAAAAAAGTTTGTCAATTTGCAACTTTATAGTTGCAAATTTGTGAGGAAAAAAAATTCCGAGTTTTCTCTCGCAAATTTGCTACTTTTATAGGCGCAAATTTCTGAGTTTTTTTCTCACAAATTTGCTACTTTATATAGTTGCAAATTTGCGAGAAAAAAAGTTTGTAAATTTGCAACTTTATAGTCCCAAATGTGTGAGGGAAAAAAAAGTAAAAAAAAAATTCTCGCAAATTTGCTACTTTTATAGGCGCAAATTTCCGATTTTTTTTTTCTCTCACAAATGTGATACTTTATATAGTGGCAAATTTTCCACTTTATAGAGTGGCAAATATGTGAGTTTTTTCTTGAAAAATTGCCCCTGTCCCAATAAAAGAATGGCCCTAAAACGCTGTCGTAATTTTGCGTCTTCAGAAAGTATGCACAGTGCTTCATTTTTTTTCTTATCTTCAACCCTTTTCCCAAAACCGACCAAATGAATTTCTTGACTTGAATTTGCAGAGTCACTCGCTGCATCTCAGCTTTTTTGAGGGGTCATCTCCCCACCGCTTGGACCGTTTTTTCGGCTCCTGGCCAGTCGGCAGCGCGAGTACAAGGCCCGCCATTGTCCCCGGGGCCCGCCCGCCGCCGTGTGAACGGACCCACAGTGCTCCGACACTGATGTATTGTGTTCTTTCTGGCCCGTAAACAAGCACCCAAATCTTCCCAACGGGCTTTGGCTGACATTGAAAGCACACTTTACTGCATTCCACCGACTTTCATGGAGGACGCTAGCATGCTAAAATGCTATTGTTAACGTGTTAGTTCCCGTTAATGGATGACAATAATAATCATTTGATGCTATCTAATCCGGCAGAGGGCCGTTGTTGTGGTTCTGGCAGGCTTGGCCGCTGCGTGTTTGGCTCTTTGTTGTCTCTTTGTTGTCTTTGTGGCGCAGGCTGGTGGCCCCCGTCGCCGCTCCGGCAATTAGACGGCCCCCATTCATCGGCTCACAATGGGCCAGAAGAACATGCTCGCACGCTGGCCCGAGCACACCGTGTCCTGGCAGGGTCCTGGTCTTCGGACTTAGGGGGTTCCACAGGCCGGTCTGGATGAGGTGAGTGTGTCACGTGTTTGCTTTTGCATTCAATTGACATCAATGACTTCTCCCGCCTTCGCCCCACCAGTCACTGTCCTTGCACCTGCACCTTGACCAGTCACAGGAGCACCCACTGGGCCCACCTCCACGTCACATGACCACCGAAGAGTAAGTATTACTCATATTTACTCCATGAAACGACGACATCGAGGAGCGACCGTCTCGTTTCTCCAGACATTTGTCGCCGTTCTCGTCTTTTCTTTCGGTTCTCCAGTGGGAGGAGCCAACTTGTAAGCACGCTTACAACTAAAGAAATGACATTTTGACCGTTGATGCGGACCTTTCACCCTTTCTGGCAGCAATTGCGAATAGTTTGTGGAAATGACGTGTTTTATGGTTAATGTTGTTTGTGATGTTACGTTATACCCGAATCGGACCACAAGAATTTAGCCACAATATCCCAGGTTAGCCCAGTAAAGCCTCGTTTCCACCGACGGTATCTACTCTACTCTACTTGGCTCTACACCAAAAAGCAGTGCGTCTCCACTGCCACGGCCACACCCCCCCCCCCACCCCCCCGGGACCCCCTCCTCACCTTGCCGGTGACGTCATGCTAAAGCGACCGCAGCTCGCGGGCAGAACCAACGGCGAGCGCAAACAAATGGTTTGTGTCTTTTTAGTTCCGCCTGACGACATCGAATGAACATCGCAGCAACCACAAGACGGCATTCGATCATGTTCGAAAGGTTTGCGCCGCCTCAAAAGTCCTGTTTGGAAGCCATTGTTGTCCTCTCGAACCAATCGTTGGCCTCCAAAATAATGACGTCACGTTTTGGAACCGGGTTTACTTTTTTTGGAACCGCAAAGGAGCAGGTACCAGAAAAAGCGTGTGGAGTAGAGTAGAGCCGGGTAGATACCGTCGGTGGAAACGAGGCTTAAGTCTCAAGACAACAAAATAGATGCTAAAGAAACACGTATTCAAGGTTTGAACATATGCAAAGATGCAAATGCGGCAGAATGAAAATGCAAGAATCTTGAATCGCAGGTGATATTTTGGGCCGCTCGTTAGCAAACCGCCAGCTTCCCGTTTTGTGTGGACGGGTTGCGACTTGTGGGTTTTACTTTGTCCAAAAATCGGATTCTGATTTCCGAGGTCCTTTTGTACTTGACCAAAAGAATATTGTGCACGTTTAATGTGACATTTCAACGGGAACCCTGCGTCCTAGAACCCTGATGTCCACCAATAGGATTGCTGGGAAAAGATGGCTGATTTTGAAGTCAGCTGATCATGACCTTCTAATGGTATGTAGCTAGCTAGCTATGTAAAGAGTAGTCTTCCATTACACCCCCCCCCCAAAAAAGAAGTCACATGACAACCCACCTTCCCCTCCAAACTCATTTGACACCCTACCTACCTCCACTTCGTCTAGTCATGTGACCTCCCATCATCCAGTCTCCGCCCACCTGCCCCTCCTCCCACCGCATCATCGTGGCGTGAAACATTTTTGCGGGATGATTGTGTGAAAAATGTTGTGAGGGTCCAATTAGCACGCCAAAGACATTTTGGAGGAACAATGGCCGCTAGTGTTCCTGCCCTCATCGTCGTCGGGATTCCTGATTGTGTGGCCCCTCCCTGATGCGTGGACGGAGATGATGTTGGGGGATAAACTCCCTCATTGGAGCATCACTTTGGCCAGCTGGTGACCTAAAAAGCTTCCGACAAAGAAGAATGAGGACAATTAAGCTCCTCAACCCCCAGAACCCCCCCCCCCCCCCTTAACTAATCTCCATCTTGTGTCAGAGCAGATTACACAGTCGATACTTTTAAATAACATGAACTGTTTTATTCCCCATGAACTGTAGGAGGCGCTCTTAAAACAAATGTTGTACTTGGTGTTGATTTTAAAGATGGTTTCAGGCGAAAGCTCACATTCGCTGACACACAAAAGCAAGACTGTTGTGGATTCTTCAGGCCGATGAATGCTGAATATATAAATATGAAAGTGGAATGTTCTGTGGAATGTCTTCATGAGACCAAACAATGGCAGGGTTTGTTTCACTATTTCGGTCATTCACAAAATAAACCTGCATGTTTTCACTTCCTGGTGACTGGAGACTATTCTTTAGCCCCAAACAAAATGTAAAAAAGAAAGTTTTGTTTGATAAACGGTCATTGTCTGATATTATTTGATTTCCGCCTGTAAAAATGACTGCTGAGATGCAACCTCTGCCTCCCCCTAGAGGACACAAAGCTCCAATGCAGCGTTGCCTTGTCCAGACAAAGCGAACGGGCTCTATGCCACGGAGGAGGCGGGACTTCCCACTTCCTGGTTTTCACACATCCGCTTTGTTTACCTTTCCTGTTTGCGACGCGTGGGCCGCGTCCCAGTTCTTGCGCGTTCCGTCGACGGGTGCGAGTGTGTCAGCGCGCCGTTGGGGGCGCAGGGGTGGTGGTGCGAGTGTTGGAACCGGAGCCGGAAACGACGCTGATGTGAGAAGTCCGTGGCATCTACCTCCGAGTTGAACCAATTTAAGATTACAAATCGAATTGTTGACCAACTTTTAAAAATGGCTTCAAGTGGTAACACACGATTGAAGCCCAAAGGGATTAAGCTTAAGTGATTATGAGCTCATTAAACGTAATACTTGGGATTGAAGTCATTTTGAATATATTAAGTTTAATGAGCTCATAATCACTTAAGCTTAATCACTTTGCACTCACGTCAATCGTGTTATTACTTAAATTGGTTCAACAATTCTCTTTTTGGAGCGTTCTCAGCCCCGGTCCTCCAGTACCCCCCCCCCCCCCCCCTCCGTTTTCCGTGTCTCCCTCAGACAACGCAGATGTTTCAAACGATCGGCTATCAGCAAGCTCGGCATGAAGCCTGATAACGATCCTCAGCTGTGTTGACCGAGGGAGACATAGAAAACAGCCTGTTTGTTGTGATTCAAATGATCCGCTAATTAATCAGCAAGATCCGGAGAAGCCGATAACAATCCTCACGGGTTCCTCTTTTTATAAAGTAGATGCACCTCTGGCTCCCCCTTGTGGAAAGGAACCTCAAATGTACTTGAAGTGCGGGACGTGACTCGAAACAGATTTTGGACTGCTTTTTTTGTTTTTAGAACATTTCCAACCTCCACAAAAAAGGTGTTAAACAAAAACAGACGATAGATTAGGACAAACTTTATTAGCAATAGAATTTCTTTTGGACATCACATTGCTGCAATTACATTCAATTCTCTCCAAACAGAAGATGACGACGAGCGTCAAATGCAGGCACAATCCGTAAAAGCTTTGGGGCCATAAATCAAAGTTTTGCAACGGCAAAACAAATAGATTAAGTTAAACTTATTTAAATACGAGCAGCAACGTGGAGGCACGTGGCCTCGTCGACAGATTTTTGAGACGCCAGATTAGGATTGTGCGGGGGCAACATTACCCCGAAATACAGAACGACATCCTGCCCCCTACAGGGCTTGGAAGTTGGAGCAGGCTCATGACGGCGGCCATCAGGAGCAGGTACAAGCCTTGGGACGGGCGGCACCCGCTCGAGCGACTCCCGGCGTGCTCGGCGCTTTCCTGGATGGCGTTCAAGGCCCCGACCAAACGGCACGGCTGCTCATCGTAGCACATGCAGTCAAAATGGCGGTCGAACCAGTCCACGTCGTCCTGGGACAGGCCGCCGCCGCTCACCGTGAGCGGGCCGAGGCGGTCGCGGCGCTCGATGCGGTAGCGGCGAGGATCCAGGTGGAGGTAGACGTCGTCGTTCCAGCGCTTGCGTACGCAGCGGCCCCGATTCTGGCAGAGCGCCGCGCTGCACAGCCCGGTCGCCGTGGAAACGTTGAGGATGTACGGGTTCATCACATCCTTCAGGTGGCGCCAAGCGTCAAAGCACGAGTCCTGCGGGGAGGAAGAGGAAGTCAACTCAAGGTAAACATTCTCGACTTTTGTTGCTTTTCAAAGGGTTGGCGTCCTTCCTGGAAGGAAGTCGTCACTTGGACGTAAGCGCGGGACGTTTTCATCACGAATGCAAAGTACGCGCTTGGGAACTTGCCAAGTCCTCTTCCGACTCTCCTACGAAGTCAACAAGTACGCAGCATTCCGATTTACAAAGCGACGTTTGCGCTCTTATCAAGTTCACAAGACGGGATTCTGCGTTCTTCATTTTGCGACACGACTTTTGTGTGCTTTGCCTGCTGAGCTTCCTAGCAAACCAAACGGCTCCTTGACGGCTCCTTGACGGCTCCTTGACGGCCTAACGAGCTGTTGAGTTCCGCATTTAGCTCGTTGCGTACTTGTTGCGAGTCAACGTTGCCGTCCGCCGTCACCTTCCATGCGGTCACGTGACATCCCGCCTTCTTGGGTTCGAGTTCTGCTCCTCGCTTGTTGAAGAGCGTTCCTGCCAGCACTCGCAGCTTGTTTGCTTTGCATTTGGAAATGTGCGTGTCTCCAAAAGCGGAAACGGTCCGGCGGCACGCTAAGTGGCGCGCAAAGAGTTGTAAATCTCAGCTCGTGTCACTTTGGAGTCACTTTGGCTGAATCGGCGTCTCCCGAGGGCATTTTCTCAAACTTCGGTGCGTGTCAAAGCCACGGGTTCGAACGAAGAGGCGTTGACTTCTTACCTCGCTGTCGCAGACGTTCATGTCCCCCCAAGAAACGACGCCAGCGGCGCCGAGGGCGGCCGCCTCGCCGATAGTGCTGACCAGATCCATCTGAGATCAAAGGACCAATGAGACGGGACCGGCGACCGACGCCGTGAACTTTGGCGGCACCTTCACCTCTGACATGTATTCGTCCTTGCTGTCCTTGTAGACGGGGCGGATGTAGGCGTAGACGGGGATGGAGTACGCGGCGTCGGGCAGCGACGCCACCCTGGCGGCTTCCTTCAGGCGATGGCGCACAAAGCGTCGCGCTTGCTCCGAGTTCCGCAGCGCCACCTCCAGGTAGATGGACGGGAAGAGGGCGGTTGACTCGCGCCACAGCCACAAGAGGTCGCTGTTGCGCTCCTCCTCGATGCTCGGACACTCGCCGGTGAACTTGAGCATGTCCTGGTCGAAAGGTTGCAAAAATGTCAGGGAAAGAATTCACGGACTCAAATGTTCCGTACCGTTCCATTCGGACCTTTTGACCTCTCACCTGCTTGTAGTCGTAGTTGTAACAGTCGGGGTAGAGGTAGTAGCCCCACAGCCGTTTGGGTCTCAAGCGCTTCCCAATGAGCAGCGAGCGCATGAAGTAGCGCTTGGCGGCGCTCTCGAACAGCCACTTGGCGCGCTCCTCCGCCGCGTCCTCCGACATGTTGCCGTTGCGGGCCTTCACTCTCTCGACGGAGATCTGCCGGTAGATGTCTTTGCTGCCCCAGTTGCGGACCCATTGCGGGCGCCACTCCTCCAGGTCCAGAATGGCCAGGCCCGGCCGGTCGACGGGGATGTAGAACTCGATGTCGTCCTCGGCCAGCTCGCGGTGCTCCTTGAGGTCCACCAGCTGCGGCAGACCCTCGTCCACAAACTCGCCCGTGTCCTCGTCCACGTACGGGACGATCCCGAAGCGGTCGGTGTAAAAGATGGAGATGCGCTGGTCGGTGGCCGACTTGAGCGTGCTGCTGACCAGGTGGAAGTGCGACAGGTCGAGCGGCAGGCCGAAGCGACTCTCGCATAGCTCCGTGGGCGCGTTCCACATGAAGAGGAACGGGTGGTCCGGTTCGATGGGCGGGGACGTCCACGGCGAAGCCTGGCCCAAGGCCAGGAGCAGGAACGCGGAGAGCAGGCGGGACGCAGTTTGCTTCATCGTCGAGCTGCGCACAAAAAGGACAATCTTTGCTTTTCCAAGTTGCGTCAGGTTACCGATGACTTTCTTCATGCGACCGATCGGACGAAAGCGTGTTTTGCAGGCGCGACGGCAGACGTTTTCTTTTGGCCTTCTCAGCCTTTTGTTTATCAAACTTCTTGGTGGCGAAAAGCGTCAGGCAGCAGTTAGGAGAGACTGAAGCGCAACAGACCCCGATTTGGTTTTGTTTTGCACTTAGGAAAACTGCGGCCAGAGCATTTTTTCGCCCAAGAAAACCGCGGCCGGAACACCTTTTAGGAAAACTGCGGCCGGAACACCTTTTAGGAAAACTCCGGCCGGCACACCTTTTAGGAAAACTCCGGCCGGCACACCTTTTAGGAAAACTGCGGCCGGAGCTCATTTTAGGAAAACTGCGGCCGGAGCTCATTTTAGGAAAACTGCGGCCGGAGCTCTTTTTCGGAAAACTGCGGCCGGAGCTCTTTTTCGGAAAACTGCGGCCGGAGCACTTTTTAGGAAAACTGCGGCCGGAACACCTTTTAGGAAAACTGCGGCCGGAGCTCTTTTTAGGAAAACTGCGGCCGGAACACCTTTTAGGAAAACTGCGGCCGGAGCTCTTTTTAGGAAAACTGCAGCCGGAGCTCTTTTTAGGAAAACTGCGGCCGGAGCACTTTTTAGGAAAACTGCGGCCGGAGCTCTTTTTCGGAAAACTGCGGCCGGAGCTCTTTTTCGGAAAACTGCGGCCGGAGCTCATTTTAGGAAAACTGCGGCCGGAGCTCATTTTAGGAAAACTGCGGCCGGAGCTCTTTTTCGGAAAACTGCGGCCGGAGCTCTTTTTCGGAAAACTGCGGCCGGAGCACTTTTTAGGAAAACTGCGGCCGGAGCTCTTTTTCGGAAAACTGCGGCCGGAGCTCTTTTTCGGAAAACTGCGGCCGGAGCTCATTTTAGGAAAACTGCGGCCGGAGCTCATTTTAGGAAAACTGCGGCCGGAGCTCTTTTTCGGAAAACTGCGGCCGGAGCTCTTTTTCGGAAAACTGCGGCCGGAGCACTTTTTAGGAAAACTGCGGCCGGAACACCTTTTAGGAAAACTGCGGCCGGAGCTCTTTTTAGGAAAACTGCGGCCGGAACACCTTTTAGGAAAACTGCGGCCGGAGCTCTTTTTAGGAAAACTGCGGCCGGAACACCTTTTAGGAAAACTGCGGCCGGAGCTCTTTTTAGGAAACTGCGGCCGGAACACCTTTTAGGAAAACTGCGGCCGGAGCTCTTTTTCGGAAAACTGCGGCCAGAGCATTTTTTATTTTTCAGGAAAACTACGGCCAGAGCGCTTTGTAGCGCAAATGTTTCCTTTCTCTCCCCATATTTGATAAGTTTTACTGAACTTTCTTTGCTTACTTGGTTTTGTCTTCGTGTTTTAACCTTGCAAAAGTGTTTTGAGGAGGAAAATAAAACGAGCATTTAATCAACTTTAAGTACACACTCAAGTATCAGTTGATGGTTTTGCGGCGCGCGTATTTCTCTTCAGGCTTCTGATGGACCTTTCGAACGAATAGCAAGAAAAAGGGAATTTTTGTCTGATTCACTTTTGTTGTTTTCTTCCCTGCTGACTTTCTTCAGGCTTCTAAATGGGTGAACAGTTAGCCAGAGGTTCGAGTGCCACCCGTTGTTTGGACACGTACTTGACAAGACATTTTGACACCGCGGCACTTAAAAAGGTTCCAATTACCCAACGTGGACGAATGAGTCAGCACTTTTTGTCGTGCATGTCGCAACATCCGAACGAGCGTTTCACATACTTTTCGACTTAATCACGCGTCGAAATCATTTCACGTGCGTTGCCAAACGAAAAGCAAGCAAATAATTCAGGTGAACATTAGACGATAAAAACATTTCTTCGTGGCTTTGTTCCAATAAATGCTGGCGTGACTTTGGGGCGAATGTCGTAAATCTGTTGAAAATTATTAAAGATGAAATGTGAGCACAAAAACAACAAATCTTTGTGGACAAATTGATTGCTGTGTTGTTTTCACAGCCAGAATTCCTTTTTTCAAATCTAAAACTTGTTTTGTTTTTTGTGTTCACTTGATGTACGATCTTGAATAGAGCATTTTATTTCCACTTTGTCTCATTGGTGTGTTTTTTTTTGTATTGCCAAACTTTTTGTAAATGCTAATATCAGATGTTTTTCTTCTTTTAGCTAATTTTGTAGTTTAGTTTTAAAACGTTTGAACTTTTTAAGCTATCATGTGTTGAAATGATGTCATCGCGTGTTGATTGCAAAACAAGCGAGTCACATTTTGTCGAATCATTTTTCATTCTGTGATTTTGTTCCGTTGAGTCCGTTTTGGTTGGCGCGACCGCATTCGGGAACTTTTTCCGTTTAAAGGGGAAGTCAAGTCAAAAATGTTCTTGACAAAAATGTTGCTCGCGACGCCGCGGGTCTAAACGCGGCATTCGGATTAATATCAAGTTTGTGAAATATGAATCAAGCAACAAAATCAACCCGTTTTTTAAAGCCATCTTGGGGGCGGCCATTTTGTTACTTGCCGTTGACTGAAAATGACATTGCAGTGCTGAGCGGGCGGACGTAACGGCCAATCACAGGTGTCGTTTTCTCGGTTTGGTCGTTTGACCTTTACAAGCTTTTCATTGGTTGAAGTGTGAAAACTGGAACTGAACTGGATCTAAAGATATTAAGGTTCAAATGAGCTCGTTATTGAATCCAAACGAGACCCCAGCAATTGCGCCTCGTAAATTTTTATGATAAAAGAAAAAAAAAAGAAAAAAAGAAGCAGTCATGTTGTGAAGCGCGCGTCTATTCGGAACGTTTACGAGGTCATCGGATCGGCGTCGTAACTGGAGCGCTTCTGTCTCCGGGCAGATTAGCGAGCCCCGCCGGGCCTCGGATTCTACAAAGCCAACAAGTCTGCACCGAATTCGAACGGACGCATCACCAACCTGTGGTTTTGTCTCCCGGGAATTTTGGAAGCCGGGAAGTCCTCAGTGGCACCTGCGCAAAGACGCTTCCTGCTTTGTTTGCCGGGAACGTCTTCAACGTTCCCAAAAGCCCAAACGAGTTGCCGCCTTCTCGGTTCCACGCGAGGGAGGAGGAAGATGCGCCGCCGCGGGACAGACGACGTGCGGGGGGGGGACACGTCTGTCCGGACACGTCGGGAATGTTGGGAAACCTCGCGTTTGGTCAATACTGACGAGGAACAGGAAGTCCGCCTGCAATCGGGAGCGCAAACGCGGCGGGAAAGTCACACACTTCAAAGGATTTTCCTTTTTTGGATTGCTTTGAAAAAAAATGGCAGAAAATTTGGAAATTCAACTTCAACTAAGCTTTTGTGCCACACGAGAAATTTTGACTTCTGTCAAATTTGGTTGTCTTGTCTGTCGTGACTCAAATTTTAAAAAAAGATTCAAGAAACCTCGACGTTTTCATGTCAACCATTTTGAAGAATTTCCGCTTAAATCAACAATTGTTGAATGTTGCCGAAATCGTCATCTGTCTCCCGCGTTCCCTTCCAACGACACAGCAGCTTTGCTTACCTTACCTCAGCTCAGCTCAGCTCGTCGGAGTTTGGCTTCTGACTGCCGACTTGGACGTTCGCCGTCGTCACAAACATTCAGCAACTCTTTCAAGTTGAACTTTTGTGACACAATAAAGAGTTAGGGGACGCTCCGATACTATCCTTGAAGTCTCGTGACATTAAAGACATCCATTTTCTGTAGCGTGCGCGCGTTAACCCCTCGCGAACCCGTTCGTTGCTTTGCTTGGCCTGTTTTTTGTGCTCATGGACGTTTTTGTCTGCGTTGGACGTTTCCAGATTGTGAGCGGGTTTGTCTTGCCGATTGGCCGACTCGACCCAATCGCCGCCACGTGATTGGTCGGTGGAAGGACGTTGATTGCTGTCTGGGCTTCTCTCCTGACGTCCATTTCCAGCAAGCGGGTTCAACGGGATTTCAATCCAAAATTCAAAGTTGACATCCCAACCCACAAAAAAAAAAAAAAAAAGTCTCAAGACGCCACGCCACAAAAAAACAGTCGGCCATTTTGCTTCGGAGCACGCCACTTGGCAACATGAATATTTTCACTTGGCAACGTCACATTTGGTGGCCTTGTCGACCTTAAAAGTCGATCCACAAAAAAAGACATGAAGTCTGACATTTTGGCTTGAAGAATGTGACACAAATTGATTCCGAATCGGATTTCATTTCATTTCGAGTAATCCCACAAAAAAAGTCACAAGGAGCCAAGCCTGAACAGGAAGTCTCCTTTTTTGGCACCCTTGCAAGCGTCCTCAAAGGTGAAATTTGCCTGCAAATGTTCTTGACCAACCAACGTGAAGCTCGCAACCCCCGAAGCGATGGCGACTCGCAACGAAACGAGCGTTTGCTTGAAATGGAGCAAAGAAAAAGCAAAAGTGACGTCGGCGTCGCTGTCAAGATGTTTATTGAAGATGAAATAAAAACTGCTTTCAACATCAAGTGACAATTGAAAATGAAAACACTCGACAGTTTTGTCATGAATACGGAGTGGCACCTTGACTTATGAGTTTTAGTTCCATGACTAAACTCGTAACTCAAATATTTTCAAATATCAAATAGATCTTAGTTCCTTGGCACCAAGATGCCACAAGATGGCGGCAAAGCGCCACTTTTTGTGGAAATGAAAGTCCTCAATTATTTGGTTGTTGCTAACGTAACTTTAAAAGAACATTTTTGAAAATATTTTCCAAATAACCTTATTTGCATATATGTCGCAATCTTGTTAGTGATGTCGCTTGATTAATTTTATAACAATAGCAGAGGTCAGTGGTTTTATTTTGAGATTCGTTTGTCATTATTCCTTTTAAGGGGCGTGGCCTAGTGAGTGACATCAACAACAACAAAAATCAACCAAGCGATGGCTCATAACTCGAAAAACTCTTAAGTTGGGGCACTCATAAGTCAAGGTGACCACACTTGTACGATGCTGTTAAATCCCTCTGGCCGCCAGCCAGGGGGCGCCATTGCGCCGCCTCACACCTTGATGACCTGGATGCCGTCGGGCGGCGCGAGTCGCGGGCCGCACTCTCGTCCGGCGTAGCACTGGCAGGTGAAATCCCGGGCCCAGGCGTCCAGATCGCCGGCGGACGGGAGCCCCACGGCCACGTACCTCCCGCCGGCTCGCAGGATGTTGAAGCGTTCGCCGTCCAGGTGGAGGTAGACGGACGCGTTGTAGCTTCGGCGGACGCAGCGGCCGCGCCCCTGGCACAGGGCCCGGCTGCACAACATGGCCGCCGCCGTCACGTTGGCCAGGTAAGGGTTGAGCGTGGACGTCAGGTAGTCGGACAGCGACTGGCAGGAGGCCTGAAAGACCAGCAGAGAGACTGGAAGAGTCGTGTGCTCGATGTCAACATCTAGTATCGGCGTGTGCTAAAAAAATCCATTCTCGTAAGAATCGACATTCTCATTTAGGATTCAGAATCGATTTCATTTCAATTATTTTCTACTGTCTTGCGCTTGTTTGTGTGTGCCTTCATTGGGAGCGCTGTTCATGTTGTACCCGGTTTGGCCACCTCGATGGACTGGTCGCCACGCTTGTCAGAGGCTGACTTTTGGAGAGAGAAGTGTGGGAAAGAAACCCTGGATCGGTCGCCGGCCAATCAAAGGACGCATACGGACAAAGTCATTCATGCCTTTTGGACAATTTAGTCGTCGATAAAATCAGTCGCTGAAGGGCTGACTTTTACCACGAGAAGTGGGTACACGCACACTGGATTGGTCACCAGTCGACATCAGTACCATTGACAAAAAAATGATTGGTCGCCAGTCGACATCTTGGTGCATACAGCCAAACAACGGGCTTGTCGTCAGGGCGCATGTGGACGAATGAGAATGAGAAGAGATTGTACAGAACAAGGAATGCAGTTGCAGCCAGAGGTGTCAAAAAACAGTTTTTACTTTCTGGACCAGGATTTGACACCCCTGAGTGCAACATAAAGCATTTTTTCTTCTATAAGAGGAACAGCAAATTTCGCGCCGCCATTTGACGATTCATGGCGGCCGACTTAGTTTGGTTGCTTTTTGCCACGGTTACCTTGTCGTTGTAGTCTTTGCTTCCGCCCCACATGACCACGCCGGCGGCCCCCAGGGAGGCAGACTCGCCCACCGTGCTCACCAGATCCGCCTGGAAAGTCAGGAACACTCATTCGTTTTTTGGGGTTCGGACAGGGCGGGAACATTTTGAGGATTAAACGTCCCAAATTTACAGAATACTCTTTCACACCGACGGTTTCCAGCTTCTTCGAAGGCATTGATACAATCTCAGAAGGTGGAAAACTGCTGGGTCTAATCCAGGGATGGCGAGGGCCGAAGTCCTGCAGGTTTTGGATATTTCTCTTCTTCAACACAGCCGGTTCATGATCAGCTCGTCGGCAAGCTCTGCATAAACCCGATAACGATCCTGTTCATTGGAATCGGCTGCAGTTCGAGCAGGGAAACCTCTAAAACCTGCAGGACTCCGGCCCTCGAGGACCGCAGTTTGCCATCCCTGGTCTACTCGTACCCTCCCCTACTTTGTTTGGAAATTGCAGCGTAAAAGGGGGTTCGGACTAAATATTTTTACAGAGACATCCTGGTCTTTTGGAGCTACAAGTTTCCACACAAGAGATCGTGGAAAAAAACTGAAGACCCAACATTCTTCATCCTGTGCTTTTTACTCAAAACAGGGACAGCAGAAAGCCATGTCAGGAGCAGTGCCTTTGATGGGCACAAACTGTGTGTGAAAAGGGCTGCGGATACAAAACCATAAACCAGGAAGTCGACCTTTTACCAGAACAGCGACTCACCGCGGTCTCAAAAATCCTGTTCTGGCCTCGATACAGGGGTCTGGAGAAGACGTAGACGGGCATGGTGAACTTCCGTTTGGGCAGGGCCGCCACCCTCAGGGCCTCACGGACGCGATACCGCACATAGAGAGCCGCCTGGGGGGAGTCCCTCAGGGCGGGGTGCAGGTAGACGGACGGGAAGAGGGCAGTGCTGTGCTCCCAGAGCCACATCAACTCCAGGTTCTGCTTGTGAGCCTTGGCCGAGCACCGGCCCGTGTAGTCGGGCCGGTTCCAGCCGTAGTTGTAGCAGTTGGGGAATAAGTAGAACCCCCAGCGGCGGCTCGGACGCTCCCCAATTCCGAGCCTGATGGTTCTCTCCATGAAGCTCCGCCCGGCCCTCTGGAACCGATCCACAGCCATCTCGGAGATCTTATTCAGGGACAAGAACGGGGAGTCTTGCAAGGCATTGGCTAAGGACAGCTTTTGGTAGATCCGCTTGAACCCCCAGTTCTGGGCCCACAGGGGGCGCCAGGACTCCCAGTCTATGACCGCGAGGCCGGGGGACTCGTCCTCGGCGACGTCGCGGTCAATCTGACGCCTGGCTTTGCGCAGGTGCGCCGTCAGGTTGCCATTTTGAGGGATGCCGCCCTCACGGCGCGTCCGCCTGACGGGGTCGATCTTGGGGTACAGGCCCAGTCGGTCCTCATAGAAGATGGTCAGGAACTGGCCTGGGACGGAAGCCGGCGTGGTCACCGCCTGGAAGAAGTGATGACCAAACGGAGTTTCGTGAAGCAACGACAGCGAGAACGCAACTTCGCTAGAAATGAGAACTGAGCTGAAATATTGTGGGATTGTTAAAAATATCGAATGTAAGACGTGAGAAATCGGCAAACGCGAATAATCCTTCCCAAGATTTCCCGACTGAGCTGATTCGTTTGAAGTTGGAATGTGCAAGATGGTGAATGAATGAGGTTTTGGTGTTGATGGCGGACCCGAAATCCTTCAGTACCTGAAAAGCTGCAGTGTCCAGCGGGATGTCCAGACGCTGGCACTGCTCAGTGCGGCCGTTCCATACGGCGACAAAGGGGTGCTCGGGGATCAGGGGCGGCTCGGTCGGCGGCTCGGTAGGCGGCTCGGTCGGCGGCTCGGTCGGCGGCTCGATAGGCGGCTCGGTAGGCGGCTCGGTCGGCGGCTCGGTAGGCGGCTCGGTAGGCGGCTCGGTCGGCGGCAGGGTGTCAACCGCGGTGGTGAAACTCATAATGATGCAGCACAGGAAGTACAGGAACATTGCGATGTTCAAGACTAAGAGACGAAGACAACACTTTGACTCGGTCGCACATCAATGATCGTCCTCTGTATGTGTTGCCGTAAGATGCATTGGTGGTTAATTCTTTTGGGACCCGGGTTACCTCTCGGGTCTCTCCGGTTTCTTTGAGTCAGCGGAGTCGGTCACCCAATACGTCCCAATCAGCGGTCTTGTCCAGTTTCACGAGTCAGTCCACAGATACGACCTCACCTTGTGAGTTGCGCTCAAGTCAAGTCAGTGAACGACAACGAAGTCTGAGATGTGATCTGAGTCTCGGATGGTTCCCAGTGAGTCCCTTAACACAAGTGGGTGAACCCGATCCAACGGAATCATTTGAGTCCGCGAAGACGAGTTCATCAACCAATACATCGCAATCGTCCGAGTCTCGTACTCGAGTCGGTGAAGTGACAAATTCAAATCATCCGAGCCTGCGGCGGTGTTTGCGCTTCGTCCGCTAACTCCGGGCAGTAAACTGACCCAACCGGATCATCGGAATCTGTTGCGTTTCCATTGAGTCCCGCAACGCCAGTCAATGATGCAACACAACCGAATCATCCGAGTCTGAATCTATAGAATCAGTCAGCCAATACGAGCTCGTCGTTCGAACGTTGGAATCTGCCGTGTTTCGAGTCAGTCTGTCAACGCAAGTCAGTCCACGAAGACAAGGAAGTCCACGAGAAAACCGAATCCTATAAATCCCCGGCGTCCTTCGGGCGAGTGCGTCGAACCGAGTCTGTCTCGAATCCATCGCAATCATTAGAATTTCCGCAGAGTCCGCCGACTTCAGCCAGCGGCAACGCATCGGAATGATCGGGAACGTTTTCATTCCGTCAACTAACTCTCGTCGGCGAAGCGAAGTCATTCGATGATCTGAGTTCACAGAATTTCTGGTGATTGCGTTTAGTCAAGGCAGTAAAACAACAACGGCCAAATCAATTGCTAAGACACATTTGAATTCAAACGAAATCGTTCTATGAGAGTTTTTACGGGTTGTTTGTAAACGTATCGTGTAATTGCCAGAATCGGATCCTACCTGCGTCGCTTCTCTGCGCCAGTGAAGGACCAACTTCCCTCTCTGGTTCTTTTCTGATACTTCTCGTGTGAAACAGGAAATGACACGCCAGTTAGCCAACTCGCCGCTAACCATAATTTTTCGGTTATCAACAATCGTCCATCTGTTGTTGGCCGATGGCGTCTTCCTCTTTTCTACAATCAGCCTGAAAACCAAAACGCAGCAAGCGCTTTTTTTTTTGTCATGTTTGAGATGAGACTTTTTTTGTTGTAGTTCAACAAAAAGAGCATCGTTGGTAATGTTAGAGTAGACAATATTTGTATTCTACTCTTTGCGTGTTCAATTAACTGAATGGTGAGATTCTGGTGAAGAAGTCCCTTTGCAAAGGTATCATAATTATCAGAAGCTTCTGATCACACAATAATGAAGACACTCAAACCGTGTTCCGTTCAGATTGTGTGTCCCTCCTTCTCCTGCACATCATTATTTATTGAAAAGTGAGTGAATACGAAAAGTCTCCTCTCTCCTCCCATCAGCAAGTTCCCATAGGTATAAATCAGATTAGAAATAAACAATAATACATCAGCCTGTCCTTGGACTCTCTTCGACCGACTGAGACCGGTACTAGCTATACTCCCTTTTAGATAATATAAAAAAGAAACTTGTTGCCCTTCTCTTCTCAGGCGAGAGAGACAGATAAGAATACAATAGACAATTCTATTCATTGAGCTATACTGAGTTAACTAAATCCAAAACGGCTAAAATATAAATTGAAACTGAAAAACAATGTTAATAATTCAACAGTAACATGGTTGATTTATTTGCAGTTCATTTACATTCATGTGCTGCACGTTTTATTCTACAATCATGATATATATATTAAAAAAAAAAAACAGTCATTGATTAGTCGCACGTGAGATGAAAATCTGTTAAAAACCAGAACAAATAACCGCAAGAAAGTGCTTCATGTTGAACCGCCCCACAAATCATTTGAACTTTTTTGCGTTTTGGACTCGCTGCTTGCACTTGACGAGCACAAGACAACAACCGTTCTTGTCTCAATATCAGCCGACGATCGAGGAAATGACATTTGTTACTTATTTGTAGACACAAACAGGAAGTTCAAAAGGTCATTTTTACCGAGGATACCAACAGCAGCTTTCTTTTAGTCAGCTGCTTTTTATTTCTTTACTTTGCCGCCATTATGAGGGTGTTTCATTTCTTGCCAATCTAATTCAGGATGCTTACAAGGCCTTGGCGGAGGTATCCTGACCAGTTCACGCATGCTTGTTTGCTGAACTTTTGAAGAGGAGGAAGTTAAGAACGGCAGAAAAGTGCCGAGTCACGACTTGAGCTGGGCTACGTTTCAGTGCGTCGCGGCGGCATTGACGCTAGGAAATTGGTCACGTCCGTCAGTTCAGTTGCGCTAAATAAGAAAGCGCAATTCAGTCAAGAGGATACGAACACATTTGGTTACGCTAAAAAAAAAACAGAGTAAAGGGTTAGAAAGGCGAAGTTTTGTCTCACCACGTAAGCGCCAGTATATCAAACTTCACGTCAAGTCAAAGAGCTTATTGTTAAAAAAATCATGAACACACGCTAACGTTTTGTTGTTTTTAGCATCCGTCGCTTAACGCGACCGCTCCACAGAAGCGATCACCAAAGCTTTGAGGATAAACAAGCACTTGATTTTGGGGCGTTTTTCTTTGGCAACAGAATTATTAGCTTATAATAGCTAACTGCTAGCACCACCGGCTCCTACTAGTGGCAGAAGTTAACATTTCTGACGAAACGCTCACATTTGCTGGGCAAGAAAAGCCAACAATCTCAGTTATATTTTGCTCTGCTTTGTTAGCGCTGCTCTCACAACAATACCCCCCCCCCCCAAAAAAAAAAAAACTTTGGTCTTTTAAAACATAAAATTACAACAAGGTTTATTTTCTCCCTAAAATGTATGATTTTCTTAAAAAACTTTTTTCCCTCGTGACGATAGAGTTCATCTCGCAAGATTGACATTTTTTTTCTGAACTCTCTTTTTTTTTTCCTTATAAAAGAAGAAGTCTGTTTTTGTTTCAAAATGTAACTTGAAATGTTTGTTCTTAACTTCTACACCGGTTGTATGTACTTGTGTTTCGTGTATTCTCGTGTTGTCGTCAAGACCGCACCAACTGACACCAAGACATTATTTCAACTCGAGGGTATCGAGACCGACACAAGACCAAGACTGTAACATATCAAAGGGGGGAAAAAAACGGAACAAAATGACCGATGTGTTGTTTTTTTCATTACATTTGCGACAAAAACAACAAATTCTAGAATGTTGTTTTTGAAATAGGAGACAGAAACAAATCCGACACAGTATGTAGCCTAATTGTTTAAGTATCCTTATATTTAAGCAGTGTTGCGGTTTTATTATTATTATTTTTTTTAGGTGTTACTTATAGAGGTGGCAAATCCGGGTCCAGAAAGTCAAAACCCTGCCACAGTTTGGCTTTAGCCCCTGATGCTAGCTAGCGCCCTAGCAGCTAAATGAGCACCATGGGAGCTAGCTAGCTAGCACCTAAAGCCAAACTGTGGCAGGGTTTTTACTTTCTGGACCCGGATTTGCCACTTCTGGATTTGGTGTGATATGTTGGAGAATCTAACTGCCGCCAATAGCGAGAGTTCATCGCCATGTTGGAATCCGTACTTTGGTGTTCAGAGCAAGTTTGATTTCAAGTCATTCCGTTCTTGCTAGCTGCATTGCGATCATCGGACGTTCTCGTGCTAGCATCAGTGTTAGCACGCGAGCAAACATCCGAACGAGTCGAGCGTTTCCCAAAAGTTCAGCAGGAGCATCGCAAGAGTCAAAAGGAGCCCGGCGTGGCTGAGGGCGGGCGACGCCCCGCTCGGCCCCTCTTCCGCCTGCATCCCCTGCTCGTCCTCCCACTCGGTCCTCCGCCGCTCGTTTTCGTCGATGACGTCGATGACGCCGCCGCCGTCGTCGGCGTCGTCCTCCCGCACCTCGTTGGCGCTATCGCAGCGCTCGCCCCGGTAGCCCTCGTAACAGTGACAGCGGAAGTTCTCCCCGAGCTGCTGAAGGTCCCCGGGCGAGTGGCGCCCGCTGACGGCGAAGCCTCCGTCGCCCCCCGCGGGGCGGATCTTGTAGGCGGCGGCTTGGAGGTGGAGGTAGTGGCGCGCGCCGGGGTTGCGGCGGACGCAGCGTCCGTTGCTCTGGCACAGGAATTGGCTGCAGAACTCGGCGGCCCGCGTCACGTTGGTGATGTAGTGGCCCAGGCGGTTGTTCAGGAACCAGCGTACCTTGCTGCAGTTGTGCTGCGGGGGAGACAGCGGCGGGAAACGCTCATGTTTCGTTGTGTGGGCGTCGGCTTTTTCTGTGGCTGTTCTTGTTGTTTCAAGTCGAGTCGAGGCAAATCAGGTTCTGTCACGTCACACTCATTCCAGGCATGGTGACCAGTCCACTCACGTTTCGTCCAGTCATGGCATCCAGGCTACTCAGTCCCGTCTAGTCATGGCGACCAGGCTACTTACATCTTGTCCAGTCATGGCGACCAGTGCAGTCACGTTTCGTCCAGTCATGGCGACCAGTCTACTCACGTCCCGTCTAGTCGTTGCGACCAGTCTACTCGGATCCCGTCCAGTCATGGCAACCAGTGGTCGCGTCCCGTCCAGTCATGGCGACCAGTCTACTCGCGGCCCGTCCAGTCATGGCGACCAGTCTACTCGCACCCCGTCCAGTCATGGCGACCAGTCTACTCGCGCCCCGTCCAGTCATGGCGACCAGTCTACTCGCGTCCCATCCAGTCATGGCAACCAGTCTACTCACGTCCCATCCAGTCATGGCGACCAGTCTACTCGCGTCCCATCCAGTCATGTCGACCAGTCTACTCGCGCCCCGTCCAGTCATGGCGACCAGTCTACTCGTGTCCCATCCAGTCATGGCGACCAGTCTACTCGCGTCCCATCCAGTCATGGCGACCAGTCTACTCGCGTCCCATCCAGTCATGGCGACCAGTCTACTCGCGCCCCGTCCAGTCATGGCGACCAGTCTACTCGGGTCCCATCCAGTCATGGCGACCAGTCTACTCGCGTCCCATCCAGTCATGGCGACCAGTCTACTCGCACCCCGTCCAGTCATGGCGACCAGTCTACTCGCGCCCCGTCCAGTTATGGCGACCAGTCTACTCGCGTCCCATCCAGTCATGGCAACCAGTCTACTCACGTCCCATCCAGTCATGGCGACCAGTCTACTCGCGTCCCATCCAGTCATGTCGACCAGTCTACTCGCGCCCCGTCCAGTCATGGCGACCAGTCTACTCGTGTCCCATCCAGTCATGGCGACCAGTCTACTCGCGTCCCATCCAGTCATGGCGACCAGTCTACTCGCGTCCCATCCAGTCATGGCGACCAGTCTACTCACGCCCCGTCCAGTCATGGCGACCAGTCTACTCACGCCCCATCCAGTCATGGCGACCAGTCTACTCGCGTCCCATCCAGTCATGGCGACCAGTCTACTCGCGTCCCATCCAGTCATGGCGACCAGTCTAGTCGCGTCCCGTCCAGTCATGGCGTCCAGTCCACTCACGTCCCGTGCAGTCATGGCGTCCAGTCCACTCGCGTCCCGTCCAGCAATTGCGACCAGTCCCGTCTCGTCCAGTCATGGTTGTCTGCTCACCTTTTGTGTCTGTCTGCTATGGTTCATAAAAGATCACGCATTGCACTTGATTGCCGTTTACGTCATTCGGCTGGCCCCTCCCTCAACCACCCACGTTCCGCCCGGACAGAAAGACATCCAGACGTCATGATGTCATTATTGTGTTCATGCCATCAATTTGGACGTCTTTTCGGTTACAAGCACTTTTGCCACCAGACTGCGACGTGACATGGAAACATGTGGAATGTCAGACTGGAATTTCATTGATCTTTTTTTTTCTTTCTTTGAGCCGAAATTGTTAAACAATCAGAAGAAGATGTTGTTGTTGTTGTTGTTGTTCGCGTGCGTTCGCTGTCCGACTTCCAAAACAGTTCACAGTCCACAAGAGGACAAATAGTGTGACTAATCGACTTAAAAGTCAGCTGACTCTTGTAACTAAAGACGACGTCATCTACTTGAACATCGTGAAAATGTTTTTCAACCCTCAACAGCCTCCTTGGAATGGCCGAAAGTGTCACGTCACGTCCACTAGATGGCAGCATGGCCCCGAAAACTAAAGGAAGCGTCCACATTTGTACTCTTTCTTTCTTTCTTTCTTTTATTATTATTGTTATTGTTTTTAATGTGATTTATATTCTCAGACCATCGAAGCCATCTGGTCATTAAAATCCAGTACCAGAACGGTGGCTTTTATGGCTGACATTTTGAATGACATTTGTGATCATTTAAATCTCTTTTTCTTTCCCAGGAACGACAGTAGACCTTGTGAGGAATGGAAGCAATCTGAGGTTGCAGTGCATCATGGGTAATTGTTGCGCTCCTCACCCGAGACGTGGTCAAGTTCAGGTCGCCCCAAATGACGAAGCCGGCGGCTCCCAGCGCTGCGCTCTCGCCGATGGTGTGCACGAGGTCCTTCTGCGCAGAGGACATGGCAAGGTCACGGTTAGCATGCCACTTAGCATGGAACTATTTAGCATGTAGCAAATTAGCACGTGGGCAAGTCGGTGTCCTTTTTTTAAAAAAATTAGATTTGGAAACAAAACTCAGTCCAACACATATGAACTTCACTGCTTGATGGAATGCACGCTTAGCATGAAGCTATTTAGCGTATAGCTACTTAGCATGTCGTTACTTAGCATCCGGCTCCTCACATGGGCCGGAATACAAGATCGCATGATGAAATTGACGCTAGCCCGGCAAAAAAAAATAGCCCATCTGTGATTTTGTTATTAGTTGTAGCTTACTTTCGGCGATTGAACATTCTTAGTTGATTTTCCAGAACGTGACGAGCCCACATTGGCGCCCGTCCCGAATGCGGACGGGGGTCAAAGCGTCGGGTTACCGTGGTGAGGAAGGTGAGCGGCTGGTCGCGGTATCCCAGCCTCAGGTAGACGTAGGCGGGGATGTCGTAGCGGCGGGAGGTGAGCGAGGCCACGCGGAGCGCCTCGCGCACGCGGTGGCGGGCGAAGCGCAGGCTGCCGGCGCTGTTGCCGTGCGCCTTTTGGATGGCCACGGACGGGTAGAGCGCCGTGCTGCTGTTCCACAGCCAGCGCAGCTCGTCGTTGCGCGCGCTCTCCAGCAGGGGGCACAGGCCGGTGTAGCCGTCCTCGTGGAGGTTGTAGTTGTGGCAGTCGGGGTAGAGGTAGTAGCCCCACAGGCCGTCGGGGCGCATGCGCGTGCCCAGCTGCAGCGTGCGCTGCATGAAGGCGCGGGCGCTCTTCTCGAAGCGGCGCTGGGCCAGCTGCTCCACCTCGAAGCAAGGAGGACACGTTTGTTCGGACAACACCTTGACACTGACCCAGCGGCCGTAAAGCGTTTTGGGTCCAGCGCAACTCGGCTTGTATCGTTCACTCTAAAACCTGCTGGGTCAAAAATAACCCAATTGCCGGTCAAAAATGGACCCGTCAAGAAATGGGGTCTTTTTGTGTAAAACAACTCATAAATATTGGTCAGATCCTTTACTCGGGTCCAAAAAAATGGTCATTTTAAATAAAACCCCGAAAGCTTGACCCGTAAAGTAGAGCCCGACTGATACGCATTTTTGAGGCCCGTGCCGATACCAATTTTTGGCAGAAAAAAAAAGATAGCCGATTAAAATGCTGATAATTTAAAAATCTATATCTAATGCATACAATTGTGTTCCCACAGCATTTGTGTGTGAATATTTATTATTTGAAGGAAAACTTCCTGTTAGCATTTGAATGGAATCTTCGCTTCACTTTTAGCATTAGCGCTAGGCTAGCGATGTTTACAAAACGAAACATGTTTTGTATTTAAATATACAGCGGATGTCATTTTTATCGTCGTGTGTTTAATTTGACAGTTAACGCCAACTGGGGTGTCATTAAACAGTTTAAAGGATGCTTGGGGGGGCCAACAGAATAACCAGCATAAGATACAGTACACACTTGCTAGTTGCTAATGCTATGCAAGCAAAATGGTGCATTCAGGGTACTTTCATAGCATCGGGAACTTCGATTTTCTTCTATGACAACGTTTTAAGTGGAAAACGATTGGTTGCTAGCTTTGGAGGCCAATGAATCGGTCGAGCCCCACCATGATGTCGATCGGTCCATTTTTTAATCTATAATTGGGTTACTTTTGACACAACTGTTTTTAGAGTGTTAACCCTTTGCCACACTGCCCCTAAGTGGCTAAATCGGGTACAACATGAACAGCGCTCCCATTAAAGGCACACACAAACAAGGGCAAGACAGTCTAAAATAATTGAAATAAAATCGGACATTAGAAATGGATTCCGAATTGTACTAAATGAGAATAATCTATAATCGAGCATTGTTCACTTTTGGAGGAGCTGTCGGGAAGGCGCGGCCCTCACCTGCGCCGCCGTCACGTTCAGGTACGCCTCGGCGGTCAGCTCCCGGGACTTTTTCCGGTAGACGTCCTTCTTGTGCCAGTTGCGGCTCCACTGCGGCCGCCAGAACTCCCAGTCGATGACCGCCAGGCCGCGGAAGTCCTCGGCGGGGATGAAGTGCTCGATGTCCCGGTGGGCCTTGACCAGGTGCGCGTCCAGGCTGCCGTTCTGCGGCACGCCGCCGTGCACCGCCTGGCCCTGCGGCGTGTAGCGCGGGTAGTAGCCCAGCCGGTTGGCGTAGAAGATGGTGACGTTCTGGCCGGTCCAGTCGGCGCGGGGGCTGCCGTGGATGTGGAACAGGCGCTCGGGGCGGATGTTGACGTTGTACTTGATGGCGCACATGTCCAGCGGCGCGTTCCAGGCGGCCACGAAGGGCTTGCGGCCCACCAGGGGCAGCCGGGCCGGCTTCTGGGCCAGGGCGAGGTGCAGGAGCGCCAGCAGCCGCCAGAAGGCCAGGGCGAGCGGGACCGCCGGCTGCGTGGACGACGGGCCGCCCGCCGGTCCCGCCGGCATGCTGGTGATCAGGCGAAGGGACGGTCAATCATCCTGAGGAGAACGGGAAGAATATTCAGCCGGAGATGCAGGATTTGGCCTTCAAATCGGATTCTGGAGTCAAATGGATTTTCTCCCGTTCACAAAAATGACAGCAAAAAAACCACACAATCCCCTTCTGGGACTTGCTTAACTTTTCCTGATGTCCAACAAGTTGCCCAGCGTTGAATCAACTTTCAGAAATAAAAGAATGCAGTGGACCCCAACATATTTACGGTTTGGCATTCGGAACTACATTATTTGTGGATTTTTTTCACGATTCGATTCCGATTTGTGGGTGTGCGATTCGATTCAGAATCGATTTTCGATTAGGAACGATTTCCGCTTCAACATGATTTGATTGACAATGATTTTTGCTTCAATCTATAGATTTTCAAGGAATTGAGATGATCTACTCCAGTCCGACAAAACATTTTTTTTTTTATTGGAATAACTTGATCGTGACTTTTTGGCTACAACTTAACAGTGTATCAGAACGTGTGGAACCACGCTGCCCCTAAGTGGCCAAATCAGGTACAACATGAACAGCGCTCCCAAACAAAGGGAAGACAGTATAAAATCCTTTAAATAAAATCGATTTTGGGACATTTAAAATCGATTCGGAATCGTACTAAATGACAATCGCGATTCTTATGAGAATCGATTTTTCACTATTCGTGTTGAGTCTCTGTCCTCTTTTGCCCCAATGACAGTCTCCGTCTTTTTCATTTGCAGCTTTCCCGACCAAGAATGTCCGACTATCTTCATCTTTCTTCTGCGAGAGGATTCTTCTGTCCGAGGTGTGTCGAGAGTAAATGTTGTCCCGAAAAGAGGCTAACAATATTCAACCCTGTTGAATATTCACAAACAGAAATCTTTGTCTGACCAACATAATGAAAACAAAATGTCCTCCCAATGTGTTTTTTTGTATAAAAGTGCATTCTCTCGATGTCATGCAGCATTTTTCAAAGCAAGATCGTTTTTTTGGGACATTCCAAAAAACTCCTCGAGGCTCATCGTTGCAACAAATTTGATATTAATTCTATAAATATATTAATGCCACGACCATCTGTGATCTTCTTCGTCTGTATTTTTTTTTTTAAAGTCTTTAATATTTGAAAACTTTGCATCCCTTCTGTGGCTCAACGTCGCTCAATGACGGTCGCAAACGTTCCGTGCAATTTCCTTCGACGGCGCTCGTTTCTGGTCAAACTGATTCCAATCATGTTTGTCGATTTCTTCAAGACGACATTTTGTCTCAGTAAAGTTGCTCGTGTCTTTTTTCAACAGCGGTCGTCGCCAAAGCGGTCCTGGAAGTTGCCAATTATAGAAACAAACTCGATCCCTGTTTGTTGATTTTGACAAAGAAACTTGAACGAATTGATCCAACGGAATTGACGGCCAACGTTCGAGTCGGCGCATTTCAGCATTCCTGTCGTTTTGACGACAAGACGATTCCCGACAGAATTTTAACAACGGAGCGAAATGCCCGCAGGCAGCAACGCTCCCGAACGACGTTTCAAAAGCAAACATTTTGCGAGCCCTCCGAGAGGATTGACGGAAACCCAAGCGGGAAGAATTTCAACTTGAATCCGCCAATAAACGTTCCGGTGGACGCAATACGACGGATGGACAAAAGTATTGGGACGAGAACGGAAAACGGGAAAGAAGAATGTCGCATTTGGACAAAAGTATTGGGACGAGAACGGAAAACGGGAAAGAAGAATGTCGCATTTGGACAAAAGTATTGGGACACCGGCTGGCAGCGAAAAGCGAAACTGCAACTTCCACTCGACTTCAAGACGAAGCTTGCGAAAGGCAAAGCTCGGTTTTTGTTTTTGTTTGGTCGCAAAAAGGGTGCGTTTCTTGCAAAACGGTTCTCCTGCCGATGACGGACGAACACGAAATGCGAGAAAGACGTTTTGTTTGCTGCTGGCGAAATACTTGGAAAACAAGATGCGGAAATGCGCTTTGAAAGCGGCGTGAGGACGCCATGCGAGCGGCGGGAACTCCGCAGAGCGCCGGGAGCCGCAGCCTCAGCGACACGCGCTCGCGCCAGGAGCGTCATTGCGGTTCGACGCCGGCCTCGCCAAACATCCACGAGGCTCCCGTCCTGCTCCGACGGGAAACGCGTCGCAACAAAAAGAGCTGGCGGCGACGCCGGGACGTGCTCGTCGAAGCGTGGGCCGTCCTTCGCGGGACTTTCCTCAAAGGCGCTCACGTTTGGAAATGATTTGAGACTTTGCTTGAAATCGCAGAAATAAACTTTAGTCAAGACATTAGTGTTCATTTTATCCGCCATTTTTAAATGTCGTCTCTGTAGTTTTCGTCCAGTTTCGATCACGTTTGTTAGTTTTTAATCGCAGTTTGTCAACCTCGTCCCATTTTTATTCCATTTGTCGTCAACTATAAACAGAGTCGCCAAATCCAGTTGCGGTAAGTAAAAAATCTTGCCACAGTTTTGGCTTTAGCTTCGGGTGCTTGTTAGCGAGCTCCCATGGTGCTCGTTTAGCTGCTAGCTCGCTAGTTAGCGAGCTAGCAGCTAGGGGGCCAAACTGTGGCAGGGTTTTGACTTTTTGGATCTGGGTTTGCCACAGCTGACTATAAAGCCAACATTTCAGTCCAAGAAAACATCATTTAATTTGTCTCGTTTGAGTCGGGACTCGTATTTTTGCCTTACAGATAATGTTGAGCGTTTCAGATGTAAAACTATTTCACATCAAACGTTCTCTCATCTTTTTCATGAAAAAACGAATTCACAGACAATGACAGTTTATCAACAAGCGGCTCCTCTGGCTCGTAAATTGAAGATGGCGCATGATATGTTGCTATTTCTTGCTCAACTCAGTTGGAAGAAGAAAAAACCCCTCTTCGTCCCGCTTTAGGTATGCGTGTTCATACGACACGTTTGAAATAAATGCCCGTCGTCCATCCAATACCTTTCGAAAGATGTTTTTATGGGAAATGTGGCGTCTCTGTCAGAACAATCGAAACCCAGACAACAACAACAGGAAGCAGCCGGGCCTCGGATCTCGTGTTTACATTTTGGTTTGTTGTAAAAGTCACCCCCGCAAAAAAAAAGAGAAAAGAAAAGAACCCCGCTGCAGCGACCCCCCCCCCCCAACAGAACCGCTGAAGCCGCCTGGAAGTGATTAGCGAGCGTTTGTTGATGCCTGCGGTTCTTGTGGCTTCTTGTGGTTGGACGGATCCGCGAGAGACGCCGTCTGATTGTCTCCGCTGGAAAATGTTGTGAATTTCAGACGTGCTTTGCCAGGAGCTTTGGCTTGTCCATTCGCCAAGGTGGTTGTGAAGGGGGGGTCGGGGGGGGGGGGGGGTCGTTATGGGCTCTGTGACTCCAAAACAGTCATTAGCAAAGTCATTCGCATTATTCCAAAAATGTGAATAAAGACAAGAGCCAAAAAAACGGTTTGAAAGCCCGCATTTGGGATCGATTAATTGGTGACGGATGAACGACAACATGGAGAACGTTTTGGAACATAAACTACGAGGGGTGTGCCAAAAAATCGATTCTCATTTAGTACGATTCAGAATCGATTTTTAAATGTCCTAAAATCTATTTAATTATTTTATACTGTCTTGCCTTTGTCTGTGTGTGTCTTTATTTGGAGCGCTGTTCGTGTTGTACACGATTTGGCCACTGAGGGGCAGTGTGGTTCCGCGTGTTCTGATACACTGTTAAGTTGTAGCCACATGAGAGAGTCGAAGGAAAAAGTCACGATCAAGTTATTCCAATAAAAAATATTTTTTTTTTTGCAGTGTGGAGCCGTTCTTTTAAATGATAAAAGTGCCGCGAGTAGCGCGCTAATTAGCATTAGCGAGTCAGACTGGAGGAGATCATTACGATTCCTTGCACATCTACAGATTGAAGCAAAAATTGTCAATCAAATCATTGCGAATCGAAAATCGTTCCTAAGCGAAAATCGATTCCGAATCGAATCGCAGGCCCAAAAATCAGAATCGAATCGAATCGTGAAACATTTAAAGATTCCCAACCCCTAATCACTAAACAAAACTACGCTTGATCGATATAACCATCTATAACGTAGATATGATTTAAAATTCAATAATATCGCTCTATATTGTTTATATAACGGATTATTTATTTACAGTTTATAAAATCCTTCAGAATAAAAGCATGCGTATTACAACACTTTCTTGCGCCACGTTGCTGTTAATTTGAAGGTCTGACTTTTCACAAGAAGTGACGCCGATGTTGCCACATATGTTGTTAATAAAAGCTTACGTTATGGAATCCACCTTAGCGTCAGTTCAAAGTTTTTTTTTTAGTACACATTTCGACATGAAATTTGGAGTGGCGGCCATTTGCTCGATGAGACAACTGTAAAAAACACAGAAAATGAAAATGACAGCGGTCCAATGTAGGATTACAAAAATAGGCAGTTTGATGTTTGCGAAGGCGATTGAAGCCGCTGACAGCGCGCCAGATAGCAGAAGCCCCCCCCCAAAAAAAAAGAGATTCCCTCAAACGCACCATCTGTGGCGTCAACGGCGTGCGTCCAGCATCGCACCTTCATCCTCTCTGGGAACGCATTTGCAAAAGTTCAAAGCAAAAGCAAAAAGTATTGGGACGCCTGCAAGATGCCAAAACGTGCAGTTGATTCCCGGCTTGCCGTTTGGGGGCGTTGTTGGCCTTTATGACCTTTAACCTTGGAAAGGATGAGAAAGCTTGCCACAAAACTTTCGCCACAAAATAAACGGCAAAAAAATGGACGATTTTCTCAATTGTAAAAAATAAAATTTAAATTTTTTTTTTTAAATACGGTACGATATAAAGTAAAGCAACAAAATAGAATACAATAAATGAAGTTTACAATGGTCAAAAAACAATTAAAAGTCAAATGAAAGTATAATAAAGTAAAACAACTTCACTGTTTTCAGAATTATAATCTTAAAATGTGTTTGTGATGATAACATTTAAAAACCGAAGAATAGAATAAAAATGTTCATCATTTTAAAAGATGATTTTTATTTTGATATTAGAAGTAAAATTCAATAAAGAATGAAACGGGATGAGCAACGTCGCTGATGGCACTTTTCTGTCAAGAAATTCTCATTTTGATATCCAAAGCCGTTTTACAGTCTCATGTCTTCTACTTTGAGTTTTCACAAAAGCAAACATTAGCGTCAAAATGGCTTGTTTTCACAAAAAGCTCGTTTTCTCCGCTTTTTGGTCAGAAAGCGTGTTTTGGCGAAACCAGGCCGTCCTCTGCTGCTGATTGTCACACAACAGAAAGAAATTTCTCCCGAATGTTCTCTTCTTCTTTTTCTTCTTTTGGGTTTGGGTTTGGGTTTCCGTCGGCGTTGACGTGAAGTTCAAATGCCTTCAACGGCGAGCAATATCGAGAACGAGTTCGATTCCCTGTTTTTACTCCGTACTTGTTCAATTAACGACTTACCAATTGACGCTGTCGTTTTCCTCAAAAATGTGTAAATGCGACTTGAGGGTTGTATTTTTCTATGTTGTGTCATCGTCTTGCTTTTCAATCGCTTTCCCCTCAACTTTTTAAAAGTAGCAAAAGTGGCCACGCTTGCCGCCACCACTCGCACCTGCGCCGCCACTTTTACGACCTTTGCCTCGTCTCCGGTCACGGCCTTCAAATCACCACAACTGTCACCGTAAACATTGCCCCCCCCCCCCCCTTCAAAAAAAAAAAAAATGAAGTGCCACTTTGGGCTTTCCTCAACACCAAACGGAGTGAGCCAACATTCCTGGCGCGAACATTCCTCCCTCTTCCAGTTGTAGCGTGACAGCCGGCCGGCGCACCCAAAACAAAGCGCAGCCAAAACAAAAAGGCAAACGGCCTCCCCTGCAGGAAGCCGCGGCTCACCTGTCGATGAGGCGGGGGGGGTCGTCTCTGTCTTTGCCACGGGGGCCTCAAACTCATTGTGATCCCGCTCATCCAATGCGCGCGCCTGTCGCTGGGAATGTGGGAGGCAAAACCGCCGTGCCCGTCTTTATACCGCCGGCAGGGAAGGAGGAGGAAGGCGGGGGGGGGGGGCCTCAACATTGGAGTTTGAGAGAGGGAGGGAGGGAGGGAGGGGGGGCGAGCGAGGGAGGTGGCGAGAGACATACTCACATACTGGAAAAGAGAGAGAGAGAGGAAAGCTTTCAATTCTCTTTGTAGGAGTTTCCAAGCAGAAATGTAAACAGTCCGTCACGTGCGTTTGCAGTTGACACTCCCGCCAACAGGAGGCGGTGTGTTGGCAGGCGTACCCGTAAACTGCTTTTTGGAAGCCTTCGGGACAGTTTGCTTTTGTTGTTCTTGTCGTTATTTGGTCAAGCGGGGCCGGCTGATAAGGACGGAAAGACAATTTGTCTTTCTTTTCATTGTGTTGAGTATTTTTCTCCCCGTTGTTTTTCCCTCTTTGTGAGTATAAAAGAAAATGATGTTGTGAAAGTAGTTTTGGTTGATATTGACCGAAAGAGTTCTTGACCAAACGGCAGATTGTTTTAAAGGAAGCCCGATTGTCGTGACAAGTTTGCTCTATATTTCTTATTTGGTTGTGACTAACATTCAAGATTCATTTTTCAAAAAGCATTTCCAGTTTAATACATTTTCTAGAAACTTTATTTGGATGGACGCAGCCATTGTTATTTACGTGACAACGCATTGAGTAAAACTAAACACACGACAATAAGAATGAAATCCACTTTATATTTAAATACAAAAACATGCTTCGTTTTGTAAACATCGCTAGCCTAGCGCTAATGCTAAAGAGAAGGGAGGATCCCATTCAAATGCTAACAGGAAGTTAGCATTGACATCGGGAGTGTTTTTACTTCAAATTACGAATATTCACACACAAATCTTGTGGGAACACAAACCCACAGCGCAAAAGGCACAAATTCCTTCCAATGTGGGAAAAACGGGTTATTTTAAGTAAGAGTAAGAATGCTTTTATTATTGACACATAAATCGACACAACAACCTTGCATACGTTGTGAAAATTTTGATCAGGTCAAACTATGAACTTGTCATCAAAGAAGACAATCTTAATAGTGAAAGTTTGTGCGTAAGTGACACCCATTGAAAATAAAATGGGGCGGGGGGTCATTTTATGCATTTTATATATATTTTTAAATTATCTGCAGATTATTCGGTAATTGTTTTGTTTTTTTCCGCCCAAAAATCGATATCAGCGTCGGCCTAAAAAAAAAAAAGCATATCGGTCGGGCAACATTTAAGAGTTTGCATTCATGTTGATTGAAAATGTGATCTTTAAAATATATCGTTCATGTACTTTAAAGATATTGTCGCAGAGTATCAAGTCATGTAAAAATGGCGTCACAAGAATCCAAGATGTCCCTGAGACGCACGGAGCCACGCAGACGGGTGCCGGAAAATCAGGTCTGGAGTGGCGTCGTTTATTGCGAGAGCTTTTCGCTGACGAGTTTTTTCTTGATGTGGAGCGGACAGCGAAGATGTATGCGCGCACCGCAATGTGGACATCTTTTCATTTGGGGAGGGACAATTACGCAAGAGCGCCGCCCGAAGCTCGCCGGCCGCGGCGGCGGAGGTCTCCGCGACTCCCGGCCCGACCGCAGCCGGATTCTTGTGGCCCGCCAGCCAAGACAAAAGTCTGGGCGTGAAGGCGACCCCCGTAACGTCTCGCAAAGCTGCCAGATGACGCCGGATGATGACTCAGCGTTCATGTCCGCCCCCTCCCCCCCTCCCTCCCTCCCTCCCTGGCAGCGGCGCCGTTCCCACATGTGGATGGCGTTAACGAGGGCCGCCGCTCCACACGGGCCTCGCGACGGCCGCGTCCGCGCCAATGCCAAAAAAAGACAAAGGTCGCGGAGGTCACAAAGGTGACATCACGGCTGAGTGAGCTTTCGCTCTTCCGGACAGGTTATTAATTAATTAATTAATTAATGAATGAATTGTATTATTCTTTTCTTTTCTGACAGATTCTTCTTGTTAATGAAAACGAATGCTAAAACCGCGGCTGCAGACTCGACGCATTTCTCGTCGTCTCGGACGACTTGGCAGTTGACTGGGATTCGTCTGCAACTCAACTGGGACTTTGGACTCGATGAAGGTCGTCTTTCAAAAGACGTTTTCAATCCAATTGAATGATGATCAAAACATTTCTCTCAATTTGTTGCGAAATGATTCTTTACGCTGGATTTCATCTGGACTTGGACTCGGACCTTCCTGATTCAGGCTTGGCGCGATCTTGGACCTGACTGGAATTTGACTTGGACTCGATAAAGGTGGACTTGACTACATCCCCCCTAGCTAATAATCATGAAAATTAGGGATGCGCGAATACCGATACCAGGTATCATCTTGGGCTGATACCTGTCCTTATTCCAAAGTATTGGTACCCGTGACGATACCATAAAGTCAGTACAGTCCATTTTACAAACAGGAACGAGAAATGACAAATTAGAAATACAGAAAATTGACAATAATTTCAAAAAAGCTCTAAAAACCATAGTTAAAGCTAACTAAGTTTAATAAACAAAACTCAAAACTTTTTTTTAATGTATTGAATGTTAATCAGCGTTTTTGGGAGAATGTTTATGGTTTGATGTTATATTCAATTTTTCTGCATTTTATGGGCCGGGCCGGTTCCGATCCCTCATTAAATAGTTTGCATAGATTGGTCCATCTTCTGAGCAGATCAGTGATCTGTTATCATTTTATAAAAAATAAAAAAAATCGTGTTTGCGTAAAGCCGAAAAAATGTTTGGTCAAAAGTTGTCATGTCAATAAATAAATCATATAATAAATCATATAAATTAATAAATAATAATAATAAATTTGTGATCGGCTCCAAAATCGTGTAAAGTCGAGAAAAAAAAATTGTTGTCAAAAGTTGTCATGTGAACCGACAAGCAAAAAGCCGACTTGAAACGGTTTCGCTTTCCAAATGGAAACGCTCGTAGAAGCTGCCATGTTTTTCTTTGAGCTGCCATGTCGATTTGGGTGGGAGAGGGGGGGGGCAGGGGGGGGGGGGGGGTCCTGGCACGTGCGAAGCGATTTCGAGACAAAATCAACAGATGGATGACGGGCGGCCATGTTGTTCTTCTTTCTTTGCACTCACTTGAACTCGCTGAAATATTTTGACTCCCAAGATTTATTTGTGCGAGTTCATCCAACTGATGATTCGTCGTGATTCGATTCCACAATTACGTGAATTGACATTCATTCAACTTTCGCATCCCTTTTTTTTCTTTTTTTTCCGACAGCTTCTTGCTGCGAGTTTGAGAGTCGGAAAAAGTGTTTGTCACGTTTTAAGGCCAATCTTGTCGTATTTGCATCACAAGTGCAAGCTCGTCTCTTGGTTCTGTTTTGAAGTCCGTGAAAAAACGTTTCCTTGAAGGTTCGTGTACACGCGTCGACCAGAGATGGCAAATCCGGGTCCAGAATGTCAAAACCCTGCCAGCCGCACCAAAAGTAGAGATTTTTGAAAAAAACATGACATTTGCCAAATTGTGACTTTTGTGCTTTTTGACAACAATTTGTAACTTGAGATGCAAGTTATATACTTGAATGCATAAATTGATAACAAATAGAATGTGAAGAATGAATCACTTTATGCATGCTGCTTCTTGGCCACCAGGGGGCAGTCCAACTAAGAAGAGTTTCACAACTACTGTAAGTGACTCTGTCAGGTGCAATAATATTGGTTGTTTTTCACAGAGGATAAAGAATACATGCCTGCGACTGTTATACAGTGGTGTCTTGAGATATGAGGTTAATTTGTTCTGAGACCATGCTCGTAACTCAAAGCACGTGTACCTCAAATCCTCTTTCCCCAAAGAAATGAATGGAAATACCAATAATCTGCTCCAAAAAAGAAATGTTTGTGTCTTTTACGGAGGAAAACGTCATAATGTTGTATTTTATAAACTCACGCAATGATGACATCATTCATTCATCAAACAGTTTTTGTCACACCGCATCAATTGAATGGCCACTGTGCGTCTCTTCCCGGTGTTCCCGTCTTGGCCACCTGGGGGCAGTATAGGACAGGCAGACAGACAGATGCGTATCCTGTTCATTGAGGCATCTCAACTTTTCTCAGCTCATCACTACGGCACTGATATTAGTCGTTCTTCGCAGAGGATAAAGAATGTCACCGTGAGTAAAGTTCTCATTGTCTCTCTCTGTTTACATTCAGTCTCTTGCTCAAAAAGGGTTAAAGTACCGCAACATAGATACTATTTAGCGCTAGCTTTAGGCTCGTGGATTGAAATGACGTGGTTTAAAATACACAAGGTGGACATATGTGAATTGCACTTGTTTTTTTTCCTGCCATCTTGGTTTGTTTTGGGGCAGTCAAAAGTTGAAACCTTTTCATGTTTGACATGCGCGAGTGCGCTCGTGTCTTCAACTGGACGCCAAACTGAGTCAGATGCCCAAAATACCAGAAACATGTCAAGTTTGTTGACGCAAACCACTTCAAGCTCAACATGCCGAGTGAGGCCTCCAAAGGAAGAAAACACACACACATCCTCGTGGTGCTATCTTTGCGGGGCCATCTCATTGACTTGATGCATTTCCTAGCCCCGCCCCCTAACCCCAACCATGAAAAAAAAAGGATTGCCTACCCCCATCCCTGACCCAAACCTCAACCATAACCCAATTCAAACCTAAACTCTCAAAGCAAGTCTTGACCTTCAAAAAGAGGTCTGAACTTGTGGGGACCACCAAAATGGCCCCCCAATTTCAAGGCGGTCCCTACAATGTAGCAAAGACAAAAGCACACACAGACACAGCGAGTGGCTGCTTGAGGTTGCCCACCGCTGGTAAAAACCCGGTCACAGGTTGGCTTTAGCCCCAGGTGCTAGCTAGCGAGCTAGCTAGCTCCCGTGGTGCTTGTTTAGCTGCGAAGGAGCTAATTAGCTCGCAATCAATGGCTGCCGCTTAGTAAATTGTCACAGAAGAAAATATTCTGTGGCTCGTGAAAATTGCTCAAAATCCTCTTAAAGGGCGTCAGGCAATCTGCGGAATTCTGGTGCCAATGAGTCATATAATTATGCTTTTTTTTTAATGTTTGACATTTATTGTCGTGTGATGTCAGATTTCTTTCTGAAGTCATACATTTCCCCCCAAGTGACAATTCCGCCTTTATGTTTAACTTTTGAACATTCGGGGCTTTTCCACTCGGCCTTCACACAAAGAGACACTTGACGACAAGACCGGTCGCCAGCAGCGTGATGATGCACAGGCAGGAGAAGTGAAGCGACAGGAGGACCAGGACGCCCCCCAGCGGGACGCCCCCCGGCGGGCCCGGGTGGCGTCGGGCGTCGACCCGCGGCACCTCGCAGCGGACGCCGGTCCAGCCCCGATAGCACTGGCAGGTGAACTTGTGCTTCATGTCCAAGATGTCCCGGCGGTTCGAGTGGCCGCTGACGCGGAAGCGGGGGCCCGACGGCGCCACCTGCCGGCGGACGCTGAAGGATCGCGGGTTGAGGTGCAAGTAGGCGCCCGAGTCCAGGCTCTTGCGGACGCAGCGGCCGTTCTTCTTGCACAGCGCTTTGCTGCACAGCTTGGCGGCCGACGTCACGTTGACCACGTAGTGGCCAAGATGGCCGTCGATGTACTTCTTCACCGTCAGGCAGTTCCTCTGCACAAGCCAGCGCAACTTGCAGACATTCGCAATCATTCACTCATTCCCGACGTGCTCATCACGAGAAAATGTTTTTTTTTTTTTAAATGGAAACAAATGAAATACAACTGAACTGTGCTGAGGTAGTTTCATTTGCTGCCATCGACGTCAGAGGTGTCGGATCCAGGTCCCGAAAGGGAAAACCATGCCACAGTTTGGCTTTAGCCACAGCTGCTTCTACTCAACCAGCAGGTAAACGAGCTCCTTGGGAGCTAAAGCCAAACTGTGGCATGGTTTTTAAGAGTGTGCCAAATTTTTTTCGATTCTCCTAAGAATGGTGATTCTCATTTAGTACGATTCATAATCGATTTTAAATGTCCCAAAATCAAATGTATTTCAATTATTTTATACTGTCTTGCCCTTGTTTGTGTGTGCCTTTATTGGGAGCGCTGTTCATGTTGTACCCAATTTGGCCACTTAGGGGCAGTGTGGTTAAGTTAAGTTGTAGCCACATTAGAGAGTCGAAGGAAAAGTCACGATCATACCATTTTTTGGTTTTCAGAGGAGGTGGTAATATTCAGAGAAAAAAGGTATTTTATAAATTGGAAAATTTGCAACAAAAAAACTCAGAAACAGACCACAAATATACGCAGCGACAGTCGAACGTGAGGATGGAACGCTGTTTATAAAATGAAAAGGCAGAACGGAGACGGATTCATACGCCGTCGTATGATCTCGTTATTACAATCAAAGTTTTTTTTGCAGTGTGGGAAGAGCAAATGCCGGTGAGTCATGTTAAGATGCTACATTCCTGAAGACTTTATTAGCATTAGCGAGAATCATGTCGATTGTTTGCATATCTACAAATTGAAACAAAAATCATTGCCAATCAAATCGTTTCGATTATCATTTGACAATTCTGAATCGAATCGAACCGTCAGACAGTCAAAGATCCCCAGCCCTAATGCTTTTTACGCTCCGGACCTGGATTTGACCCCCCGTGACGGTCATTGTCACCGTTGCCATTATTACCTGCGATCTGGCGTACTCTGACGAACCCCAGAGGACAACGCCGGACGCTCCCAGGGCGGCGCTCTCACCGATGGTGTGCACAAGGTCGCTCTGACCACGACGGGGAAATGCGGAGAAATAGCCGAGTCAGGAACAGGAACCGGCCTGGCGGGGAAGTGTGACACCCGAGACGCGTTACCTCTGACAGAACCACGAAGGTGTAGGCATAGAAGGGTCTGGAGTAGACGAAGACCGGCAAGGTGACGTCTGGACGTGCGATGGAGGCGATCCTCATGGCCTCCTTGACCCGGTAGTGGACAAACTTGACGGTGTTGGCCGACGACCTGAGCTCGTAGTCCAGGTAGACGGACGGGTACAAGGCCGTGCTCTCCCTCCACAGCCACATCAGGTGGTCGTTCCGGACCCGCTCCACGTTGGGGCACTCGCCCGTGTAGCGCTGCGGGTGCTGCTTGTAGCCGTAGTTGTAACAGTCCGGGAACAGGTAGAAGCCCCACAAGCCGTGCGGGCGCCGGACCTCCGCCAAGGCCAAAGTCCGATTCATGAAGGCCTGCCCGGCTTTCTCGAAGCCCTCCTTGGCCTCCTTCTCCACTTTGCTCTCGGGCCAGTTGGGGTGAAGCGTCCGGATCTGCTCCATGGACTTGTTGCGGTAGATGTCCTTGCCGCCCCAGTTGCGCACCCACTGGGGCCTCCAGTTCTCCCAGTCGATAACCCCCAAGCCCCGGAAGTCCTTGTGAGGGATCCGTTTGTCGATGTCGTTGCGTGCCTTGCTCAAGTGTTTGGAGATGCTTTGGTTTTGCGGGAGTCCGCCGTTGACGGGGAGGCCCGAGTTGGAGTAGTACGGGTAATAGCCCAGGTGGCTGTGGTAGAAGATGGTCACGTTGGGCCCGCTGAGGGTTTCGTTGAGGTTGGCCACGATGTCGAAGACGCTCAGGTCCAAGTCCACCCGGAAGCGCAGGCGGCACGGCTCGGTGGGCGCGTTCCAGACCACCACGAAGGGCCGGTGAGGGATGAGGGGCGCCCGGGCCGGTTTTTTGCGCGGATCCTCCCCGGCGCCGACCGTCGCCCACAAGACCAGCGCCAGCATCGGGACCCGGAGCCCCGTCGACGCCATGTGCCCCCGATTCCCGGCTGTGCGGCGATTAGTGCGCTGGCGTCGCGCGGCGAACGGAGGCCAACGGGCGCGTTAAGAGCTTCGGTGAGCACAAACAATCAAATGGAGGACAAGCGGAAGAATGTGCTCCACTTACGCAACACCAGGCAGGAACAATAACATGATGGATTTTCAGTCAAACATTCACAACTCTAAAATCATTTTTATTCAAAAAAAATAATAATCAAAAAATGATTGTTTGTCAGGAAGAAAAATACAATCTTGGAAGAGCAAAGCCAATTCTTTTGTTTTTGTTGTCACTGAAGACAAATGAGACAAAAGTTGACAATTGCAGCTTTTACTTCATGCGCTCGATGCGTTCATCAACTCTGCCCCTTTTTCGACTTGCTCAGGTGTGTCAGCTAAATGAGCAACATGGGAGCTAGCTAGGGAGTTAGCTAGTGTTGGAGTAGACAATATTTGCATTCTACTCTTTGCGTGTTCAATTAACTGAATGGTGAGATTCTGGTGAAGAAGTCCCTTTGCAAAGGTATAATTATTTAGAAGCTTCTGATCACACAAAATGAAGACACTCAAGCCGTGTTCCGTTCAGATTGTGTGTGTCTCCTTCTCCTGCACATCAATATTTATTGAAAAGTGGGTGAATACGAAAAGTCTCCTCTCCCCTCCCATTCAGATTAGACCTAAACAATAATAAATCAGCCTGTTTCTTCGACCGACTGAGACCGGTACTAGGCTATACTCCCTTCTAGATAAAGAAAAAGAAACTTGTTGCCCTTCTCTTCTCAGGCGAAAGAGACAGATAAGAATACAATAGACAACACTATTCATTGAGCTATACTGAGCTAACATAACTATAACCAAATCCAAAACGGCTAAAATATAAATTGAAACTGAAAAACAATGTTAATAATTCAACACTAGCTAGCTAGCTAGCTAGCAGCTGGGGCTAAAGCCAAACTGTGGCAGGGTTTTGACTTTCTGGACCTGGATTTGCCACCTCCTGGCGAAGGCGAAACATTTCCCTTGACTTTTCACACGATCTCTTGCGGGTTCCGTGTTGACGACGCTCCTCATCCTCAGCTCCTCCTACCCGGCCCCACCACTGACTGACCCCAACCAGGATGTAAGACCAGGTCAGTCCTGTGCTCAGGTTTCTTCCTGTCACTCAGCAAATAAGACGTAAAAACGGTTTTGATGATGTGTGAGTTCCTCCACGGCCGACCCGGGACACGTTGGACCCATATGAACCCTCCCAGAGCCCGCCAAGCTCAGACAGAAGCTCAGAGCAGACCGAGGGTTTGATAACCCAATAAAGTCGACTCCCGTGTTATGTTGTTATTCCACTGCCGCGGCGTTTCGCATTTGGAGGAATTGTGTCCAGGCGAATCTGGTCTACATCTGGTTGGCCGGAGACTTGACAGAACTCGCGGGAATGCGTCCCATTTCAAAGTCAAAGAAGTTTGACGTTCTGACCTAAATATTCAAACAAGACTTTGGAAGCATAAAAAGCGTGTGTGAGGTCCCACTTGCGAGCATGCGATCGTCACCACATCGTCCATTTGGTTTGGCCTGTAAAGACGTCAAGTTTTGTGTGTAGGAGGCCCTCGTGAGGCCTCATGAGGCCTCATGAGGCCTCATGAGGGCCTCACATCCTGCCTCGCCATTGATCTCACTCATATGCAAGCAATTCATTTTTTTCAGTCAGCGTGGAGAAAACCGCCTCACCGGGAGCCGCTTCACTCATGCGAGGTTCCCGTCCGCGTCTTTTGATGACTTGAACGCTCGCTGAACGTAACACGAGGACGAGCCTTACTGGGAAGAAGAGCTTGCAAAGGTACTCACACGCTACTTAAGTACAAATACTTGAATGAAAACATTCGGGATCGGTGAGGACTCAAAGATTTCGTACTTGTACTGGTATCAGTCGGGGGAAAAAAGTGGTATCGAACGTCCCCAGTATAAACACACTCGGCTAGAAAAGTTCAGACTCTGAAAAAAAAAAATCACTTGTAGGTATTCTAAGTGGACTTTGCACATTTGATGAATTGTTTTCAGCTCTACAGTCGTATAAAATATAGCCCGCAATATTAAATAAATAAATATTATTGTAGTGGGCAATGAAGGAATCTATTTGGAATCATTCACTCGTTCATTATAGCTTAACTCATTGACTGGCAGCCTTTTTGACTGAAGTAACCCCCTTTGCTCCCGGCCGTTTGACTGGATTTGGACTGATTTTGCAAGGACCACAGAATAATGTGTTCTATTGCTATAAAAACATGGAAGAAAGATTAGAGTCTCTCCTTTCATCAGGAAAAAAAAAGTACATTTCTATCTGTTTCCGTTTTGCAGCAATTAGCGTTAGAATAGAGCAAAGTTTCATCATTATTCACAAATCTGTTGAAAACACTGTCAAAAAGAGCTTGTTGCAACATGGCCCTGGTTGATCTCTTATACTCTGCTGCCACCTGCTGACCGTTTTTGTAATAACTACCATTGCTTTAAGGGTTCTCGTCAGTTCAGAGGCTGCATCAAAGCCTTCTGTATTCGAGCATGAAAACCCTTTTTCTTTTCTTTTTAAACGTATAAATACGTTTTTGGGACCATGGCAATATTTAAAATAGAACGTTTTTATACGTTTTGGAAATTGGAGCCGATCAAGTGGTTTTCGGCTGATCGGTATCGGATTTTTTAGTTTCCTTAATTTCTAAAGTCAAGAAGAAATGATTTTATTTCTTCACTTGATTGGAAACGCTGCTAATTAACAGCCATTTCAAAAGTCATCACGTTGGCCGTTGGGATACTAAAATAAATAAATCAAGACGATACAATTTGGATGCGCGTTTCCTCGTAATGCGTTAGGAAGGTTTCAGATCCAAGCTCGGCAATTACTTAAAAACAAATGACTCGGACTCGGGTGCAAAAAATGTGACCGGGAAATCTGGACTATACATCGGGATTTTCAGTGGACATTTTAGGCAACTATTTAGATCCACTCCATAAAAATCCCGATGTCGTATAATTAGGGGGGTGTAATGTAAGTTCAGGAAGCTACATTTTAGATTTAAATACAATAACCAAGACTTTTATTTCCATAAGAATAAAAGTATTGTACTGTAAAAACACACAGTAAACACGATTCAATAGAATGTAAGGAAATTCCGTGTTTCCGCTTGACTTTCAGTCTTTTGCTTGAATCCAGTGGACGTCATTTGCAAAATGGCCGTACACCCCAAAAAAAAAGAAGGAAGAAGAAGATGAGAGCACAAAAGGCCGCTGCGAGCTCACCGCAATTAACGGATGGTGGTCGGATGTTGTCAAGTTTCTCACGGCCATTTGGGTTGGCTTTTTTGTTGTTGCTCACAACTCAAAGCAAAAAAAACAAGTCATAAGTCAAAGCTCGAAATGTGCAATGAATTACAGCATTTCGTCATGTTGGGCAAAACCGCAAGAAGAGGAGGAGGTTTTGTTCTGGTGCTGCCCGGCCCGAGTGCGGCGAGTCCTCCAGACCGCTCGCAGAAACCCAAGTGGAAGACATGCAAGTCCAGACCACAAAAGAGAGGAAGCAAGCCACCGAGAGTTCACGCTGAGCGCAATTTTGGAGCCGCGGGAGAAAAAAAATCAAAAGAACTCGCTGACGCTGGCGACGCCAGGATGAGGCCCGAGAGCTTGTTCAATATTTCAATCATCCGTGATTCGTTTTAAGACCATTTTGGAGGAGCCGGCCTGAAAATCTCCAACTGCCGTTCGTGGAGCGCACTGACGGCAACGCATGAGGATGAAAGGAGCCTCCGCGCCAGCAGGTGGCGTCGGTCCAAATGCAGAAACTGCCTGCGACCCCTGCACGACCTGAGGAAATCAGGTCGGCCATCTTGTCTCGCTAACCTGCAGCCACCACAAAAGGACAAAACATCTTAGTACGTACAATCATCTATCGAATCGAATCGAATCGAATCGAATCGAATCAATTTACTCCAATTTTACGAATGCGTACCGCCAAATTGTACGTACTGGAATTGCTTTTGTTTTGTCCTCGCGCGGTTGCCGTAGGTTAGCGCCTCAGATCGTGCAGGGGTCACAAATAGCGCCTTGACAGCCGTCTTCGGTTCGCTGGGCGTGTTAGCAGTTGTTGCTAATGCTACGCTCGTCCCGCACGGTTGAATTTGGCGAAGGGCCGCACACGTCCCGTACGGCGAGTGTAATTCCCGTCAATGTGGAGCGCGTCAAAATGATGTCCCAGCTGGAAGCTTTTTACAACTTGAGCGTCGCGTGCGCGCAGGCTGGAAAATATTAAATTGGCACCAAATGTCAACAAAAGACGCGAGGATTAGCGAGCGGAGACTTTGTGGAATTCAAACAAAAAGTCGAGCGAGGATTGTTCAAAGTGTTGAAAACGATCTCCTCACACACGATGACGATGATGCGGATTATTGATGGTGTGGTTTTCAGCGTGCGGGTGCGCGGCTGCACTTTCCAGATGTGATTTTTTTTATGATTTTTATTAACCGTGCCGCTTCAGTGGAACAAGATGTGTTTTACATTTGGCCGCTGAAAAAGTGCTGACTCACACTTTCCTCTCATGCTTGGATCGGAGACGGCGGCGGAGACGGCGGCGGCGGCAAGACATGAAACTCCGTGAAAAGTGACGACCGCCATCAGCACGGACAAAATGATCGCCATTTTTGCAATTATCACCACCGGCGCCTCAACTTTATGATTTGCGGGCCAACTTAAAAGGAACCCCGGCAAGTTTGCTCCATATTATCTTTTTGGTTGTTGTTAACTATGAGATCCATTTTTCAAAAATCTTTTCCAGCTGAATACATTTTGTAGAAACGCAGCCATTGTTATTGACGTCGCAACCAGGGCTATTACAGTTTTGGAATTTTTATTTTGGTTCGTTTTTTATTCTATTTTGAGTTTTTGTTGTTTAAATTGAGTTAGTTTTAATTCGTTTTCCGTGTGGTTCTGTTAGTTTTTTTTTTTTTTTGTTACTTAAAAAATGCTTAGTTTTCGTTTGTTGATTGTGATTGTTTTGACTTTCTGGACCTGAATTTGCCACTTCTGCTTGTGCGCAATATTTAATAAACGCCACGGTAACGTGAGAAGTGTAACGTGACGTCATCTGAAGGTGCTTTCCTATTGGCTGCTGCTCAATGACGTCACTTTCAAACGTCCTTATTCTCATAAATTAATCGACTTAAAATCACATTTAATATCAAAACCAAAGACTCATGCATTAAATTAATTACCAAAGACTACAACGAAGGACATTTTTGCTATTATAGTTAGTTTTCGTCTTTTGAAAAGCATTTTCGTTTTTATTTTATTTTGTTAACGAAATTCGTTTTTGCAATTTTTTGTTTTTTCGTTAGTTTTTTGTTAACTAAAATAACCTTGGTTTTTACTAACATAACTATGAGATTTATTTTCCCAAAATCATTTCCAGTTTGTAGAAACTTCATTTGGACATACGCCTCCATTGTTATTTACGCGGCAACGCATTCCGTGCGTCGTGACGTAAAAAATGGCGTCTGGCAGTCTGCCGAGGAATGTGAAACGCATGTAAAGAAAGTTAAGCCTTAAAGAGACGATTAAAACTCTTGAATGCGTCCGGTGAACGGCAAGAGCACGCGTGGAGGAGGGAAGGTGACTCCGATCGCATGTTGTTTCTTTAGGAACGCTACGAGCCTTAACTTACGCGTAAATAACAATGGCTGCGTACATCCAAATAAAGATTAGAGAATTGATTATCAAAAAGAAATATTTGACGCAGTAAACTTATCAATTGACGTAAACAACAACTTGGAATTTTCACATTTTATTTTTCCATCACATACAGATTAACAAAGTGAAATTATATAAATCTGATTTCAAGCAGATTTGTGAGCTGACAATATTCACAAGGCTCAAACTCATCAATTCAAAAATATACTCTTGATATGTTTACATTCCATATTCAAGCTTGTAAAGGACTTTAGCGCCTTCTTGTGAATGAAAGCTCGGCTCGGGCTTTCACTCTTTCACTCTTTCACTCTTTCACTCTTTCACTCTTTCACTCTTTCACTCACTCACCAAGTCACATTTTCCGTTTCCCCATAAAGAAGATGACTTTCCGCCATTTCTGCACGTAGCGCCCCCCGCTGGCGGAGTGACGCCATAGCAGAAGCATGAGTGTCAAAAGTATTGAGACACGCGCCTCCTCGCAAAGGCGGCGCCGAGAGCGAGCGACAGGTGGCGCTCTACCACACCTTGCGCGCGCCACGCTTGGCGGCGGCGGCTTTGGCCGAGTTGGCGGCCATGCCGGGAATCTGGTTGTAGTGCCGGCGGGCCAGCAGGTGTTTGTGCTCGATGCTGCGGACGACGGGGACGTCGTACACCTGAAGGAGACGCTCGTTACTCGCGGACTAAATTTATGATCATGCCGGAATTACAGTGTGGACAATTAGCGGCTTAGGGCACGAGTCAAAATGGCGGTCGTACTCGGTGAAACGCATTGGATTGTTGTCATTTGATTTTTATTAAATTAATTAATTATATAATTATATATATATATATATATATAACATTATAATAAAATAATAAATAATGATTGTGTGTTTACAAATATCACAAATATTAATACTAATAGTCAATACTGTAAATACGCTCCTGCAAATTCAAATGATTAAAATTAGGGATGTCAATTTTTTAAAATCGTAATTAATCGCATAACTCCAATAATTAACTCAAGTTTAATCGCACATTTTACATCTGTTTTAAATGTACAATAAAAATGTTTTGGGGAGTTTTCATACTCTTGTTCACAGAAAAGTGGAATAAAATGTTAAACTAATAGAAATATGGCTTCAACTTTTAGTCATTGATAGTCATTTCATAATTCATCAAATTGAGTTAAAATTTAAAAGATGTACTGTATTGTCAAATCCAGGTCCAAAAAGTAAAAACCGTGCCACAGTTTGGCTTTAGCTCCAGGTGCTAGCTAGCGAGCTCCCTAGCTAGCTCCCCGGGTGCTCGGATACCTGCTAGGGAGCTAGCTAGCACCTGGAGCTAAAGCCAAACTGTGGCAGGGTTTTTTACTTTCTGGACCACCTCGGATTTGTGTTGAGGTCATTTTTTCTGCCACTAGATGGCATCATTGCATTTGTAAGACGTTGGTGACAGCTCAGTACATTTTTCTTTTCGTATTAAGAGCTATGGAATCTTGAAGGCATGAAGTAACTTGTGAAATTGTGAACATTTTGAAAATGATCAAATACAACTTGACCCCAGTCTCCACAAATGTGCGACTGTGCAGGTTTTCCAAGTAAGGGGCGGTCTTAAAAAAAGAAGTGGCGTTAAAGTAACTTGAAAAAGGCACTAATTTTGACGCTCCCTAATTGTCATTTCATCCATTTGAGGTAGTAACACATGTGCGCCAGTGTCGCACCTTGAGCAGGTCCTCCACCAGGAGGTGAGCGTCCGTCTCGTCTTTGCAGAGCAGGACGCAGTTCCAGGGGCTCCAGTCCTTGCTGCGGTCCCAGCGGACCAGGACCAGGCTGAACAGGTCGCTCGTGCCGCTCAGGGCTGAGCGGGACCCCCAGATGAACTCTACCAGGTACTGGATGTCCTCCACCTGGACGTATGCAAAGGAGAAACAAATGTATGGAACCTTTTTTCTAAAACAGATATTCTGAAAAGTTCGTTTCGCAGGCGCCCTCTAGTGGCATTTGAAAGAATCACTGACACTTGAATTTGTTTTTGATGCAATACATTTGAATTGAATTGTTCGACTGGTCCACACATTTTGGTGCCACGAAAGTAGCAACAGTTTCAGAGTATTTTGATGTCACTGAATATAAAAACGACATTAGCTCTAGTTTTTATTTTATTTCATATTTTTCTTTTAAAGTAGTGCTAATAATACATCATTTATGACATTGTGATTCTCTTTACGGAACGACTTTGATGAGGTCGACTTTTCAAGCATGCCCATACAGTATTATTTTGTGTTTTTGATGCCAAATCGTAAAAGACGGCAATCGTCGCAGAAAGACGTTGTTATGCAAAAAAAAAGAAGATGTACGTTTACGATTTAATGTGCATACTAGTGATAAACCAATACCGATTATTCATTCCAGGAGACCGATAATCGATATTTTAACCTGATATTCATTTGCAATAAAAGAGAAAAATATCTGTGTCCAATTTTTTTGTTTTTTAATTGACAGCTTTGTTTAAAAATTATAAGAAAACTTGTAGGGAGCTGCCAGGACTATCAGCATGTATTAAGCTGAATTAAAAATGAAGTAAGTAAATAGTTTTCCAAAATATCAGCACAATTTTATTATTTTAATTGTATTTTTATTTTTATTATTATTATTATTATTATTTTAAAGTGTAGTATGGAAGCGTATTGCATTAACTTGAAGGGGGAAAAAAACGGCTGTTTTCCTGACAATTTTTTTGTTTTGTTTTTAAGTAGTTTTTATACATTTTCAATTTTTTTAGTTTTACTGAGTTTTTTTTTTCAAATTTAAAAAATAATAATAATTCCCTGTTTTTCTGAATATTTTTTAATGACAGAAAAAGATATTCAGTGAAATAGAAAAAAATATTCAGAATGTTCTTTTTGTTTTTCAAGTGAATGCAATACGTTCCCATAGTACAGGGATTTCCAGTGTCAGCATTTTTTTTAAAATATAAATTAAATAAATCCATAAACCAAAAGTTCTCTGTCTCTCATCGAGCGACAAATGCGTGCAAATCATTTTGGCTTTTCGCCAGGGTTCGTAAAAGCTTTCAAAAGATCTTCGCAGACAAACCAAAACGTCTGAATGTGACATATTCAACCGCTCAAGTGAGATACCAGCTTTCAGACTCGTAAAAAGCCGGTGCCGTCATTATTGATCACGGGTCCCTCGCCGGCGCGTGCCGTCGGCGTGCGTTGTAAGAATAGCGACGGATCGCCCGGCGTTGCGCGGTCACACCTGCAGGATGAAGGGAATGACGTTGTCCTTGTTGAGGAGCAGCTCGGCTTCCCGCAGCCGCTTCAGCATGTTCTTGTAGCAGGAGAAGTCGTCGCGGCTGCCGGCGATGTTCTTGAGCCGCGCGCAGTCCAGGCAGCGGCGGCTCAGGTGGGCGCGGGCGCACGAGCGGAAGTGGGCCGAGCTCAGGTAGCGTTGGCAGCCGTGGCACAGGAACACGTCGTTCCTCAGCTGCGACGGGCTCTGCGGCACCTGACAAACAAAACGCACAAGCTCTCAATACGTTAGCGTTACAAAATACATTCCATTTTAAATGTCTTTTATTTTTAGTCTGGCTTTTTTTTTTTTTTACAAATATTTCGTTTTTTGCCGCCGTTTTACAGCATTTTGACAGATCTTTCTTTTGTGTTCTGCGACAATATAATTAATACCTAGCAAATGAAATCGTAGTCTCGCTTCTTTCGCCAGAAAGTTTCTACCATTTTGCGTTCTTTAGTAGGGATGTAACGATAACGGCAATATCGTGATATCGCGATATAAAAACTGCCCCGATATCGTCGTCGTCATGTCTCGATATTAAAAGCAGGACATCTGTTCAAAAATGTCCATTTGTGCAGTTCTAGCACCCTCTGGTGGTTAGTTTTTTAGTGCAGTCTAATTTTCACAAGGCATGTTTTGGCCCTTCTATGTTTAAAATCCACGCTCATGGTCAGATGAAGGGGAACAATAATAATCAGGTTACGTATACACGATAAATATGTGAAAAACACATTGGTTCATTTTTGGTGCATTTTTTACATTTTGAAGTTTTGGGGATAAAAAAAAAAATGACCTAACTCTTAAATTAGGCTTGAAATATTTCCATTTGACCGCCAGGCAAGGCATGAAGCCTTTATGAATTTATTCTGGATGTTTTTATGAAGCCGAAGCCTTTTTCGGTCACCTTGAGGTGCTTGGCCACCTCCGGGTTGAACCCCGGCGTGCGGATGAACTGCAGGAAGTACGTGCACAGCCTCTTGCGCAGACCTTCCAGGTTGGCCGTCTTCACCTGCCGTCTCATCAGGTCCTCCTCCCTGCCGATCAGGTCCACCATTTCCCGGGTCAGCGGGCACGGGTGCTCCTGCCGCGACGTGACACACAATAATCTCATTTCAACTTTCAATCTGTTATGAATGGAAAGGAGCAACGGACGCGTCGTGCTACTTTCAAAGCTCGGCATAAAAACGGGCCGCATCTTCATTTTCTTGCCGGGGCAGGTCGAGTTTACGTAAGCGCGATTTGGGTGGATTTAAAACGAGGTGCGGGCGGACCCATTCGGTGTTGGATGTCATCGCATTTCCTTTACAAACATGACAAGAGCGTGCAGTCAACCTTGTGACTCATTGAAGCAGTCTTTGGGATAACATTACACTGACTATTGGGTGGGGCTGGGGGGGGGGGGGGGTATCACACACACACACACACACACAAGCAGGGATTGATGTCGGTCTACAGCGGCCAATTTTGCATAAATTAAAAAAAAAATTGGTGGGCTTAGTTTTTGGGATATTTTTTTCTGTTTTAAAAAAATATTTTTTCTTCATTTTTCTGAATATTTTTTTCTGTTTCGGAATTCTTTTTTCTTTTTTTCACAGTTTTTTAGGGGGGGAATCACTGGTTTTCAGTATTGTTTTTTTCAGAAGAATGTTCTTGTCTTTTGTAATAGATTTTTTCTCAATTTTTCAGAATATTTTTTTCCGTTCTTCAGGGAGAAATACATTTTTTCAGAATTATTATTATTATTATTTTTTTTTTATATATATTTTTTTCCTGTTTTTCGTTAGAATGTTTTATTTATATATATATAAAATAATAATAATAAAGAGCAATAATGATGACATTTCCGAATGAACAATACTGAGCTCTTTAAAAAAAGAAGAAAAAAAAAGGAATGTTTTATTTTTAATCTATTTTTCTTTTTTTGTTTTTGTATTTTGCAATATATTTGTCTCCATTTTTCTGATTATTTGTCGTCCGTTTTCGTAATCAAGCGTCGGCCTGAACTTGCTGTTTGTGCGCGGTCACCTCCACAGTCTGCTTGAGGCAGAGGAGGACGTCGAGCCGCTGCTCCTGGCTGACGGGCGACATGGCCACGCAGTCGTACAGATCTCCCAGCTCGCGCGCTCGGATGGTGTCGGGCGTGTCCATCTCGATCAGGCGACCGTCCGCCGCCCGCCACTGATGAGGCGCCGACGACTGACAACAACTCGCCGTTAGTGCCGCAAACTCCTCGCCCCAAACTACCCGTCGGTCGCCGCGGGCGGGACCTTGTCCAGGAACTTCCTGACGGCTTTGTTGTAGTTGTTGCTCCTGATGGCGATGCCGTGACGTCCGATGGTGGCGATGTACTGCGTCTCCTGCTCCAACAGCGAGCACAGGGCGGCTTTCCTCTCGGCCCCTCGCAGCGTGCCGTTGATCTGACGCTCCTTGTCGCTCCTCCACTCTTCAGTGACACACAAGTCGGCCCGTTTCAACACATGGTGGCGTCTCAAGTCGTCGTTTCCCAATGAAAGGAATGGAAAAGCCATTCAGCCTTTCCAGCCCCCCCTCCCAAAAAACAACAAAGACATTTTTATATCTTTTAAAATCAGGAAAATAGTATGGAAGCCCATTCCTGACAGTTAAAAAAAAATCTAATATATATATTTTAAAGCATGTTTCTATAGAAAAATATTGCAATCACTTGGGAGAACGTTTTTCTGAGTATAGTTTTTATTATTATTATTATTTATTTATTGTTTTTATTTTATATTTAATGGCATATCTTTGTTTCTGTTTTTCCAAGAAAACGAAAAAAAGTCGTTAAAAATTTCCGAAAAACGGGGGAAAGTATTATTTTAAAAAACAGGGGGGAAAATGTATTCAGAAGAACAGAGAAAACATTTAAAAATAGAAAAAAAGAGTCCATAAAACAGAAACAAACCAGAACAATTTTTTTTCTGAAAAATAGAAAATAAATATTTAAAAAAAATATTCCCGAAAATAGGGAGGGGAATTTTTTTAAAGGAAGAAATTACTGTATTCTAAAAATACAAATAAAAAAATTGGAAAAAAAATCCATAAAAAAATAACACGGGGGGGAACAAAAATTACTCCAGAAAAAAAAACATGTTTTTTTTGTTTTTAACTGTCAGAAGCCCATTTCCACCATTGCATTGAATTAAATTTATTGTTTGCCACCTCGGTGCAGCGTAATGCAGGCGTCCAGTCCACTCTACATATAAATGGTTTCAGCTTCTCAGTAAGCCTCGGGAATCTTTGTTGTTCTTTGCAGAGGATAAATAATATACGCCTGTGGGTAGAGCTCAATTATCTGTTTTATTATTTGTGCTGTACAAGATGACAGCAACATCATCTGTTTGTTGGCCTTATACTGCCCCCAGGTGGCCGAGGCGGACACAGCAGAAAGAGTTGCTCAATGAAAGTGTGCCAAAAATGTTCTGTTTAATGATGCAATCCTCATCAGAATTCTGCCACCTACTTTCCAGGGCGTTGTAGAGCAGGTTGAGGTCCTCCCTTTTGCGCGGTTGCAACCAGCGGCTGTGGCAGTCCTGCAGCTGCTCGGCCCGCTCCTCGTGCCTCCTGCGCTCCTGAAGGTCCAGCCAGGCGAGGCGACGGTCGCGATCCCGCCTCAGCCGGTCCACCGCCCGGCAGCTCAGCCAGCGCCGGGTGTGCGCCTGCAGGCGGATCACCTGCCGGGGACACGCCGATGCCCGGCACCATCGGATCATTCAAACGCGCTCACTGCAGGTACTAATTCATGTAAAAAAAAAAGAAACGTTTTGTGTGCTGCCAATTTGAAATAATGTCCTGTTTTTTAATCAAATGAATGAAATGTATTTTTTAAAGTCATATTTATCGACGAAATTAAAAAATAATCCAAAAATCAATAAATTATTAAAATGACTAGTGTTTTTAATTGCATAGCAATTAATTGGTTTATTTATCACAGTGTTTCTCAATTTTTTTTAAAATATATTCTAAAAGTATTTGTAAATATTTCAGAAAAATCTTAAGTTCATAAAATGAAGTTTATATTCAGTAGGCTATTCAATTTCAGTGTACAAAGAACCGAGCGTCTCCCCCATATACCAAGAATGGTTTGACCCAACTTGTCAATCACTTGAAAACTTTCAATTCAGTTAATTAGTTCTTCTTGAGAACAGAGCTTTACTGTGATCCCAAAAGATGACACTTTATGTTGACAATAATTTGCATGTGCACAAATCTTTAATTACAATTAAATTATTCTAATTTATTTATTGAAGTTATTTTTTAATGACACTTTATGTTGACAATTTGTATGCGCACAAATATTTTTTTTAATAATTAAATTATTTATTTATTTACTTCAATTTATTTAACTTATTTATTTTTGTTATTTTTAATAACACTTTATGTTGATTATAATTTGTATGTGCACAAATCATTATTTATTAAATATGTATTTATTTATTTATTTTAGTAATTTTTTTTAATGACACTATGTTGACAACTTGTATGTGCACACATCTTTATTTATAATTAATTTTTTTATTATTTTTTTTATTAATTTCCAATTAGTTCAAGAGACCACATAAATAAAAATAAAGTTCTGAAGTTGAATAAATCAGACAATGATGCCACAGCACTCTTTTCTTTTCTTTTCCTCCATCAGAAATGCTTTGCGCCGATGAGGAGGCACTTTTGGCTGCAAAACATATTTGGCTGAAAAAAGCTTGAGCGCCACTGATTTGATTTAGCAAAGCTTGTCGGCGTATGGAAATGATTGAGATGGTCGTTTTCGCTGCTGCTGTCAATCACGGCCAGACCACGCCCAAGCCTCTCCCCGTTCGTAAGCCCAACGGTCCTCCGGGCGACGCCCCCTTTGAGCGCCGTTTTCAAATATAAGTGAGGGGTGGAGCGAGAGTCTTTTTTTTTTTAAATGTCTTTTTTTGGGGCAATTTAGCAGCGGCAGTTTCTTTCGTGCGTCAAACGTACTCACAGCATTGAGCCTGGTGCTGTGATACTCGTCGGCGGTGACGTAGCATCCCGGGCTGAGCAGCTTGTCCTCCATGTTGGAAATGTAGCAGCCCACGGTGGTCATCTGCGTGGTGACGCTGGACGCGCATTGCTGCGTCTGAGACACCCGCTCCGCCGTCTGACGCGCGGGACGTAGTCGTTCACCAAGCCGTCGCGGCGACGGCGGCCATCTTGAGATTGAGCTTCGTGTCCGGGTTTGCCTACCTGCGCGTCGCGGCTGACCACGTCCAGCCCTTTGGCCGGTCTGCACCTGCGCGGGGTCTGGGCGGCGGCGTGGTGGTACTCGGCGCCCGTCAGTTTGTGCCTGTAGCCGCCCAGGAAGGCCTTCCGCGGGCCGCCCTCCGCCGGCACGTCCTGCGAGCCGCTGTCATCTGGAAGGTCGCATGCAGGTCAGGTACGGAAATCCTCAATCTGTGCTTTGGCTCAATAAATGTTGGGAAAGTGGCACCAAGAAAAACTGAACGCTTTTATCTTGACAACAACTTCACATGTCTAAAATCGATCACTTCGACATGAAAATTGTGCGTCTTGATTTGAAAGAAATTAAGGGTGTCAGGCGGTTAAAATGTTTAATCGTAATTAATCGCACGACTTCAATAGTTAACTCACAATTAATCGCACATTTTGTATCTGTTCTCAATGTACAATAGCATTTTTTTTAAACTTATTGATATATGGCTGCATCTTTTAGTCATTGATACGGTAATTTCATAATTCATTACATTGAGTTCAAATTCAAAAGATGTACTGTACTGTAAAAAACGAGTATGATATTGATTTGTGTTGAGGTCATTTTTTTTGCCACTAGATGGCATAATTGCATTTGTAAGACATTGGTGACAGCTCAGCGCATTTTTCTTTTCATATTAAGAGCTATCGAATCTTTAACATAAAGTATAACATGTGAAAGTTTGCATATTTTTTTAATTGTAAAATAGCCTACAACTTGACCCCAGTCAAATATACACAAATATATGCATTTTTATTCAATTTATAATTGTAAAATTGTGACATGAACGATGCTACTCATTTGGACAGCCCTAATAAATAATAATAAACAGAACTTTGTGTTACCGGTTCTCAGGCTGACATTGATGACGTTGGGCTCGTCTTCCTGGTCCGAATGGGCCCCGGCGAGCAGCGGGTCAACGTCGGGGTCCGATGATGACGTCATCTCCATGATGACGTCACTGCGCGGCTCCGCCCCCAGTTCCGAGAGGCTCTGCTCATCTTGAACCTCTTGCCCTGAAATCACACAAGCACACAAGCTGCTGTGTGTTTGTCAATGTTAGTCACACAAAAAAAAAAGTAGAAATGACGCTCAAGAGTGCAAGGGAACATTCGTTACTCTTTTTACGTATGAGCAAACTGCTGATAGGCAAAAAAATTAATGATCAAAACTGTTGTAGGTCACGTACACAGTTTACTTTTATTCTTTTTTTTTCTTTTTTCTTTTACAGCTACGGCGAATAACGACAAATCATGTAACCCGCATTTTTTCTGGAGGCCATTTTTTTATTTATTTTTTACTTCATGTTGCACTTTGCATGTAGAAATGGTTGTTTTTAAAGTGCTCTCTAAATAACGTTGAGTTGTTGCCGTATTCTGGTTAAATTTTGCGTTATATGAGTTATGCAGCAAAATCCAGCCCTTTTTAATATCAGAAGTCGGCCATTTTGCCACTTGCTATGGAGTGATAATGACATCACAGTTGCTCAGGTTTCAGGTGACAGCCAATCGCAGCTGAGCTTCAGAAAACAGGTGAGCTGTGATTGGCTGCGCAACTGTGACGCCATCTTCGGTCGCCAGCAAGTGGCAAAATGGCCGCCCGCACCCTGAGATGGATCAGAACGGCTGGATTTTTGCTTCATAACTCATATTCCACAAATGTCATATTCATCAGAATGTCATGTTTGGACTCGCGAGGTCACATTTAACATATTATTGTCAAGAAATGTTTAAAGAGTTACTTGACTTATTGAGCCATTTTCAGCGGTAAAAAGTGAATATTTTGTCCAGGATTCATTTGACAACTTCATTATTTCCATGTACGACATAATGGCAAGAAAATAAAACAAAAGCAGCAAAGCATCAACATCCAGCACGCGCTTACGAACTCATATTCGCCATTTAAATGATTCGAGACAAACAAAACCGCCTTCACGTGAGCCAGTTCAACAGAATGAGCGAGCACGCGCTAACGATACAATTCCGATGGCTGATTCTGTAACATCATTTCGTGCCACATACTCACCTGGTCGACGACTGCTCGCCTGCTCCTCCTCGCTTGTTGGTCCTCCGTCTGAGGGCTGCACTCCTGCTACGGTCTCAGCTTCCCGATCCTCTTTCGTCCCTGGTTTTCTTTGGTCCTCAGAGGTGTTTTCCACAGATGTGGTCTCGTCCTGGTTCCCTGCTTCTCGTTGGTCCTCTGAGACGTTTACACCCGGAGCAGTCTCGTCCTGGTTCTCTGCTTCTCCTGGGTCATTATTTGATAAGGCCTCGTTTGCGTGCTCCTCCTCATTTCCTGGCTCTCCTTGGTTTTCAGTGTTGCTTACTCCTGGTGATGTCTCGTCCTCGTCCCCTTGCTCTCCTTGGTCCTCAGCGGTGCTTGCTCCTAATGTCTCCTCCTCATTTCCTGGTTCTCCTTGGTCCTCAGAGGTGCTTGCTCCTGGTAATGTCTCGTCCTGGTTCCCTTGCTCTCCTTGGTCCTCGGATTGTGGCAATGCTTCATCCTTGCGCTCCGCATTGCCTGCTTCTGTCTGGTTCTCCTCGCCGACTGGTTGTCCTTGATTCTCCTCTGATTCTGGAGGAACGATTGCGTCTTCCTCCTGCTCTGACATTTTCTTTTATTTAAAGTTCTGCTCTGCGTCGACTAAGCGAGCTGTCAGCCAAAAGCAGTTTCATTCAACGCCACGCAAGCCTTCCGTTTACACGTTGCCATAGTAACCACGTGGCAAACCTCCCTCCCCCCTCTTCTTTATTAGATCGCTGCCGCGGTCGTAACAACACGTGACGTAAGGCAAATATGTCAGGTTTCATGACGAATTCGAAATGAAATGAAAAAAGTATGATTTCATTTTTTTTCTTTTTCGTTTATGCATATTATGATTTGGTTCGTATTTCATATAGTTGTAACATTGCTGAACTATGTGCTCCAAATACAGAGAAAGGAGTTACAAGTACACGTTTGTGTATTTTGATGATCAAAATAAAGTTTGTTTCATTTGATGTGTAAACCCTGTTTTGCCTTCATGTTTTTATTCCCCTTCAAGCCACATGACACTCTTTTGGCGAGGGAACCTACACATGTTATTCGTCATGAAACTGCACTTTACATTTGTCAATTTCGCCGAGCGGTTATGAACAATACACGATTAATATTTTAGGACTTTTGGGGCATTTTTATTTGCATCGAAACGGCGGCGGCCATCTGCTTGGTGCGCGTGACGTCACCACGCCGGCTCCGCCTCCCCTGTTTTTGCCTCCGCAGAGAGCGCTGCAGTCCTCGGACCAAACCACTTTTTGAGTAAAAAGGAGTAAGAATGAGTCAAATAAAGCTTAAGTCAAGTCCCTCGGAGTAGGCTTATCGAATCAGAAATATTATTGATGATGATTTACGAGCTATTTGAGTCAACCCTTTGCTCTTAAACCCCGGGGGACATTCATAGCGACTCGTAGAACGCCCCTCTGCTCATCCGCCCAAGTGGTACGCTCCATGTAGTTGCCATGTTGGACGGCCGCATCCCGGGGCCGCTGCGGCTGCTGCTTCACTTTTAACGATGCGAGTCTCGCGTTTCCTCGCCTAAAGACGCCAACCGGGGGCGATTTTTTTTGGGGGGTGGGGGTCTGATTTCTCACCAAAGACAGCAATTCAGTCGTTTTGTGAAGCGAGCGCAGTCCAAGTAGACACGCCCGGTCCTTGGCCGCCCTCCAAAGTCAGCCAAGCCTGGCCGCAAATCGGCGGCGATGATCCGGCTGATGGAGGCCACAGCGTCCGCAGCGGCTCGCATGGACGTCGTGTAAATTGGCTTTTTTGGCCCCCTTTTTTTAACCCCCTTCGGACGACACCCGCGTCCTTTTTGTTGTTGTGGGGCCTCCAGCAACAACACGAACGCCATGAACAGCCACCCGCTCCCGCGCCGGCTCCACAACGCGGGCTCCCTGCTGCTGACCCCGCAGGAGAACGACTGCCTGTTCGGCTACCTGGGCAGGAAATGCGCGGTGAGTTTGCGGTGCACCTGCAAAGCGAAGGACGCTCGTGCGCAGCAGCAAACACGAGCCGAGCAACTCGAGTGACGTTCAAATGTGCTGCATCACTCGAGCACACTTTTCTTTTTTTTCTTTTTTTTAAAGTTACTCCATTTGACACTTTTGCCACCTCATTAATCGGACTTTTGGGAATATAGAGCAACCCCCGCCTATTCGCGGTTCTCTTCTTACGAATACACGTTCAGCATCAGCGCTGCCTTGCCTTACGAGTTGAATTCGTTCCGTGGCCACGCTCATTTTGCTCGTGTATCAAATCAATATCTTGATTTGAAGGAAGTTACTTTTGAGGCCGGTGGCGAGCCCCCTTTTTTTCCTTGTTGTACAGTCGTTGTTTGCTAACATATTGTGGCATCGATTGCTGCTATTCCCACGATGCAAATATGTACTAAAGACTTCCTTTACAAATGATTTTGCCTGTGATTAGCATGCAAACCAGGCAGCTTGCAGCAATCAAACGATATTTCATCACATTTTGAAATTCAAATAATCCTCAAATTACAACGATCCAAAGTTCAACCCATTTCATAAGCGGAGAGCTTCCTTTCAGCGACAGTTATTTGCGGATTTTCAGTATTTGCGACGGGGCTCCGTCCCCTTTCGTACGCGCTTCTCCATCCACAAATTGCAAGGTTTCTGCGGAGTCTTCAAACATCTTTAGAGGCATTGAATCCAAAAACAAAGCCTTAACTGGAAATGAAATGTCTTTAATCAATCTCTGAAAAGTCTTAAATGTTCACACATAAGTAGGGTTTTATTATTGTAAATAGTCTCAAATCTTAAATGGAATGACTATTGTTAAAAAAAACAAAAGAAGCTGAATGACTTGTGGTAACATCAAACAATCACGATAGCGGAGCCAACAATCATGGCTCAGCAGGTAAGCCATGATTGGTTGTTACCTGAGTCCCGAGTAACTGTGATGTCATTTTTAGACGACAGCAAGTGACAAAATGGCCGATCCTCCCGAGATGGATCAAAACGGGTGGATTTTGCTGCGTAACTCACATTTCACAAACGCAATATTCAGCAGAATGCCACATTCATCATATTGGAAAGTAAATGTTGGCATTGACTTTTTATGAGGTAAATGTTAGTATTTAAAAACAATTCTTAGCAAAGGAAACCATCCCAATACTGGACATGATGCCTCGGTGACAGTGTGTAAATCCAAAGTGGACAATATTGCGGGTGTAGCGAATGAAGTGGTCACCCGCTCAGGGGAGAACCCCCAAATCATTGTGACCATTGGAATTAAACCCCCTGTGAATTCTTGTAATCCTCATCCGGAGAGGATTAGTTTCTGGCCTTTTGCTTTAATTGTTACTCGCTCTACCCAATGAACTGGTTAATTATGTATTTTCAAAGAAAAACAAACTTTGCTTGTGAATATTTGTGTGTTTGAGTGGGAATGGCCTTCGCTTGTGTTGCGCCAGTTCACTCGATTACGCAACTCAACCCATGTGATCATAATCAGAATCGACAATTGTTGGTGTAGCATTTCATCCTCCCTCCATCGGGGGCAGTGTCGATTCTGAGCGCTGCATCTAACAATTTTGAATCACATCTGATGCCGAGGTAGCTTTTTTCATGCTGTGTTTTTCATTTGTTTTTGTTTTTCTATTTTTTGTTGTCATTTTTAACTTGTCAACTGGCGGCCATTTTAAAAACAAGTTGCCCATATTGCCGGCCGTTTTTTTAATGGGGTTTTCAAGAGCCACAGAATATTGTGTTATTTGACAATAAGAATAGACTCACTCTTCTTTTGCCAGAATTTTTTTTTTCCTAGCTTTTCCCGTAATTCAGTCATCAGAATTAGAACATGGGTTAGTTTCACCCACAACACAAGTTGCTTACTGAAAAGGGGAGCAAACAAGCTTTTTGTGATAAGAAAGCAAAACAGTCACTTTGATGCTGTATATTTTTGTGTGTGTGACTAAAAGATGCTGGTATATTTTTTTCTTTTGAACGCCTTGAATTATAAAACAACAAAATCATGAGTGAGATATGACTTCTAACGGAAAAATCTTTTATTGACAGATATGCGACTAACAAACCGCATGAGCGAGCCTGAGTCACGGCATGACTTAAGCAGAGGTGGCAAATCCGGGTCCGGAAAGTAGAAACCCTGGCACAATTTGGCTTTAGCCCCAGGTGCTAGCTAGCTAGCTCGCTCCGTTGGCGCTCGTTTACCTGCTAGAGAGCTAGCTAGCTAGCTAGCTAGCATCAGGGGTTTACTGTGGTTTACAAACCGAAATTTCACTGAAACACTGTGTAGTCTCATATCTGAAGTTGCGTAGACAAGCGTTCTTGGACTTGTGTTTTTATATACACACACACACACACACACACACAAAGAAATGTGGACATGTACACACGCTAACAGTCGTCAAGATTCCACGTGATGTTTACTTGTCGCGTGTTTTACAGACGTTGTGTTCGGCGGTGGTTCAGGTGTACGCCGCCGACCGTGCGTGCGGCTGGCTGAAGAAATGCTGTGGAGTGGCATGTCTGGTCAAAGACAACCCGCAGCGGTCCTACTTCATACGTGTCTTTGACATCAAGGTGAGCCGCGGCGGTTGCCGAATGTTCCGGAACGCGAGGGGGGCTGACTGTGTGTGCGTTTGTGTTGCAGGAGGGGAAGACCATGTTTGAGCAGGAGCTTTATCACAACTTCTCCATCAGCTGCGCCAGGTCCTACTTCATCTCCTTTGTGGGAGACGTGAGTCGGCTTCCTTTCTAATGAGCAATATCATGGAAAAGGAAAACAAATTGTGCAAATGGTTTTTTTCCCCTCAAATCTCCCTAAAATTTTCAAAAAAATGCTAATAAACATACGCAAAAATTGTTTGGAGGGGTTTGTCAACGACAAAGAACCCCTCTAAACAATATTTTTATAAAATTGGGGGGGGGGGGGTTGAATAAGCAAATTGAGAATATTAACAAAGTTTTTAAAAAAAAGTGATAAAAATCTAATATTGTTTGTGACAAATTCTGATGACAGGGATGTGATTTTTTCCGCTAATTCGCGGAATTCCGCTTTTTTTATCTCCAAAAATAAAATTTTACAATTTTTTAAGTGGTAAAAAATCCGATTTCGTCTCTCGACAGCATTCCATTTTAGTGTTTCCGTAACTGAAATGAAACGGATCTTGCGATTGGCTGAAGTCTCCGTGTTGACCAATAATCGTTGTGTCATTAAATGACAATTGTTAAAAAGAATACCTAAATGATACTAGAAAAACTAACCCCAATTTTTTTGTGGGGAAAAAAAAAGTAAATATACAAATTGAGAATATTACAAAAGTTTTTGTTAAAAACAAAATGTTAAAAAAAATCTTGTAATATTGTTGGTGACAAATTTATGACAATTTTTAATGGGAAAAATAATACCTAACTGATAATAGAAGAAATAATACTTCTCGTTAAGACATGGTGCTAATGAAAATATTAGTCTGGGGGGGGGGGGGGTAATACTGCTTAAAAACAAACAAACTCGTCACGAAATAGTGGTGGTGACAATAATGGTGTCTGTGAAAGTAAGCGGTGTTAGTGAAAATAGTAATCCTGCTTTTTGTGACCCTTTTTTTGTTTGTGTCCTTCAGACCAACCAAATCGGTTTGAACTTCGCCAGCGAGGAAGAAGCCAAACGCTTCCGAGTGTCCGTCAACGAGTTGCTCGGCCGAAGGCAACGCAAGACCGGCAAGTTGTCCCGCTTTTGTTTCGCGTCCGACGACTCGCTCGCTCTCCCGCTGGCTTATTGCCACTTCCTGTTCCCGCGCCGCCTCGCTAACCTCGCTCGCGGAGGCCATCTTGCTTCTCCGTTTCCAACGTCTGCGCACGCGTTGGCTTAATTCTTCTTCTTCTCCTCCGTATCGTCTTTTGTCTTCTCATCAGTGTCCTCCTTCTGCTTCTCTTCATTCTGCTGGTCCGCATCCCCTTTCGTCTTCTTCTTGTTGCTTTCTTACTCCATCGCCATTTCTTTCTTTCATCATTTCCTTCCCCATCGTTTTTGCTTTCTTGTTCCTGGTGAAGGAGAAACGCTTCACAGAATGAATGAGCAGTCTCATCTTTTCCTCCTTCTTCACTTTTCCTTCTTCAAACTCCATCTTCTTTTTCCCTCCATCTTCACTTTATCCTCTGCTTCTTCACCTTTTTTTCCTTCTGCCTTTCTTCCTTCATGATCAACCTTCCTCCATTGGTAATTGTGTTCATTTTGTTTTGTTTTGCAGAGAAAAACGGTGTGTCTAAAAATGGTACGTTAACCTTTTTTTGGCAGCCATTTGTCACTTTCATGCAGAATCCCCTCCAAAAAAACGTTTTAACCTCGTCTTCTTGGAAATTTCAAGGGTGCGAAATTCTGTGTGAGGTACAATTGGTCAACCTCCATTTTGTAAGCATTTTTCTCCATTGGAAAATACTGGAAGGAGCAATTCAAGTACTTCCTGAAGTACTGAAAGGTACGGTGTCCCTAAAGGCACAAAAGAGAGCACGCCATGCTAAAACCTGCGATGGGCTCCATCTGCTGTATGTGGTGTGTCACTGCACCTCATTATAAGTCGGCAGTAACCACAAAAACAGAATGAACAATAATAAAAAAAAATGGACTCATTAAAACATCGCACATTTGCTTACGTTAGGAATCATCCAAAGAAAGGTACGGTGGCCATAAAGGGACAAACGAGCAGTTTGTACTAAAAGCTGTGACTAGCGCCATCTCCTGGATCTTTTGCTTTACTGCCCTTTTGGCCCTAATGCAAGCAGCTTTAAATCCCAAAATTAAAAAGCAACTCTTAACACTCAATAAAATAGCTTATGTGACATTTGTGCGATCCTGCTCGCTAACAAACGGGAAGAAATGTACGGCGGCCCGGAAGGGACAAATGGTTTTGGCTAGGTTGCGCGTCGCACGTGGCGCCGTGTTGACCGAGCGGCACAGTGCGTGCGGCGTGTCGTGCAGGTTAATCCGCGCCGCGGGAAGTCGCTCCATCTGTGCAGCATGCGGCGCGCAGGCTAACCTGCTAACCTTCTGTTGGTGTGGCTAATCCGTAAATCTCAAAGATGCCACTTTGTTTTCGTATGAATGGCGAGCGTGAACGACAAACAAACCAAATCTCATCTCCGCTGAGCATCAAACGCACCGCGGATGAAACGGCTCAACTGGCAAAAGTTGAAATTTTGCTGACGTTTGTATCATAGCAGAAAAAAAACATAGTGTGGCTCATTTCAGAGGTCAAGTTTAGGGTCAGATTAGGCGTTCGAGTTAAGCGGGTAGATTTAGTTTAGTTTAGAGTTGGTGTTAGAATTTTGCTTTAGGTTTAGGTCAGGGATCACCAATCTTCTTGGCATTGACAGCGACTTCTCGGGTACGAATGAAGATGCCTAAATAAAAAGCGAGCGAAAGGTATCAACGTCCTCCCGTTTGGATTCGAGGAAAGTGACGTCAAACGAGATCATAGCATTTTCTCTTCAGTCAGCTTCTGGTAATCCTTTGCCAGGTTGGCAAAGAAAACAAATATTGACTTGTGGCACTCGTCCGTTTTCCCGGCCGACTCTAAACACCTCAACTGCGTTTTGACGCTTTCCTAAGCGGCGTCTCGCTTCCCATCTCGCTTGTCCGATGATGCGTCCTTCAAGTAGAAGATGAAAGATTTTCCAATTGTGGGATTGCTGCAAGTCATGCGTTGGCGCCCGCGGAGGGATTTGGATCGGGATTAGCTGCGGTGGATTAAGGATGATGCTGCTGCACTTTGTGGAGATTATGAGGAACCGGAGGAGTGAAGACATTTGACGTGATCCTCGGAAAACATCTCGATGAGGTTCACGCAGACAAATGAAACGATTGATCATGTATTTATTAATAGGATTAATGCCAATATTTCTAAATCATTATATACACCAATTGTCATCAAAAGTCTCAAAAATAGATGAGCACTTAGCATGCAGTTAGCATGTAGCTATCTAACATGTTATTGCTCGTTATGCAGCTACCTTAATTACATAGAACCACTTGACACCAAATTCACTGGCAGCCATTTTCACTGAAGCAACCCCCTTCGCTCCTGGTTGTTTTACTGAATTTTGACTGATTTTGCAAGGTCCACAGAATGTTCTGTTCCATTACTATAAAAACATGGAACCTACCAAAAGAAAGATTAGAGTCTCATTTTTTCATCAGGAAAAAACCCCCGTACATTTGTATCTGTTTCCGTTTTGCAGCAATTAGAATTAGAATATACCTAAGTTTCATCATTCTTCACAAACCTGTTAAAAGCTTGTTGCAAAATGGCCCTGGTTGGTCTCTTATACTCTGCTGCCACCTGCTGGCCGATTATTGTAAGAACTATTGTTGCTTTAAGCGACCTCTTAATGTCAGACGCTGCATCAAAGCCTTCTGTATGCTCTAGCATAAAAATAGATATATATAAAAACGTATAAATACGTTTTGGGGAGTGAAGGACAAAGTATAAAAAACGTTTTTATATGTTTTTGGGTTTAAATGAGTTCATATGTGCAAGTAAGTACATGTAGCTTCATACCTTCTAAGCACGTACAGTGCATCCAAAATGGAATCAATTCCTTATTCCACTGAAAATTCTACCATCGTGACAACATGAAACAAGTTGACCTTTGGGGGGGATTAAAAATGGCCAACCTGCAACGATGCGGTTACCCGGCATTTAACCACCCGCGGAGGAATTGCACTGTCGACGGACGTCTGCCGTCCTTGCTGCGGAGCCGCTAGCATTGTTAGCATTAGCAAGTGTGTCGCGATGCCTTTTTAGTAACTCAAGCGCCCCGCGCAGGTCCGACGCTGCATATGGCCACGGTGGACATCAAGAACCCGGAGATCAACAACGTGCGGCTGCTCAACTCCCTCGGCTCGCAGTACCACGTCAACAACGTGCTGAGCCACAGGAAGGACAAGAAGAACAAAGTCAAGAAAAAGAAGCTGACCAAGGCCGACATCGGAACCCCCAGCAACTTCCAGTCAGTGCGCATCCTTTTTCTTACTCCACAACTTGGATGGCAAATTTAAAAAAAAACTCACTTAAATGATCTCCCGTCAGTCGTGTAGAAAAGTAAGATGCTTTTGATGTAACATTTTCAGATTTCCAAAAAGAAAAGCGTGCCAGCTGCAGCACCTCGTCAGTTAACCGCAACCGCGTTAAGCCCGATTCGCGTGGCGAGATTTTAAAATTGTCCGCCGACTTCCAAACTGTTTCATTATTATTTAGAAAAAAGAAAGAAAATATCAAACTTCTTCATTTCTTTTATAGAACACGTTTGCCCTTTGAAACAACAACATTCAGCTCAAAATGCCAAACGTAGCCTTTGAGATTTTAAGAACACAACTTTAAGCCATGAATACTTTATTTTGCACATGGACCTTGTATAAGATAAGAATGTTTCTTACTCATATTGCACTTCCTAAATTCTAAAGGGCTATATTAGACATTTTGAACCTTTTTTTTTTATTATTTAAAGGGGAAAAGTGTTTTACAGACAAAGTGTTATTTATTTATTTAAAAAATGTTTATGCTGATCAAAAAAAAAACAAACGATCTGATCCAAACCGTGAGTTCTGTGGTCCGTTGCACCACCAGTCACGAGACATCCTGGCTTGTTTTAGGTTGTTGAAAAAATTGAAAATTAAATCAGTAGTCAGTATTTATTTTTTTGGGGTCAAAAATCGTCATTGGCCTTAAAAAAATCCGTAGGTGTTATCTTAACTTTATTATACAAAAAAACAAAATACAACTTTTTTTTGGGGTAAAAAAAAAAGAAGAAGAAGAATTCACATCCACTGATAATGCACTGATGCTTGATTTGAAGAAAATGGACATTTGAATTCCAGAAAAAAAAAAATAATAATAACAAAAAAAATAGAAAAATAGCAATTCAATCTTTTCCTCAAATTGTTCAAGCCGTCTGATTGTCTCGTCTCGTCCTCCAGGCACATCGGTCACGTGGGCTGGGATCCAAACACAGGTTTTGATGTGAGTAACACTCACACACACACACACACACACACATGGCAAGACAACAAGGGTTTTGTGTGTGTGTCTGTGTTGTGGCGGCTGCACAATGACGTCACTCAACAATAAGCTGTTGTTGTCACCCACGTAAACATCGTTCAAAAATGTTGTGACTTGTTGTCATGGTGACAAGTTTGGGATGTTGACAGCGCCACCAACAGCAGATACACAAGAATTGTCCGTCAGTTGGCTTGCCACGTGTAATCAACAACCGTGTGCGTGCGTGCGCGCGCGCTTGTTCCTTCCTTCCTTCCAGCTGAACAATTTGGACCCGGAGCTGAAGAACCTCTTTGACATGTGCGGCATCTCGGAGGCTCAGCTGAAAGACAGAGAAACCTCCAAGGTCATCTACGACTTCATCGAGAAGAAAGGAGGCGTGGAGGCCGTCAAGAACGAGCTCAGGAGGCAGGGTCAGTATGAGAGAGCAATGTGTGAGAGACGTAACTGAGTGTGAGACCAGGTGAGGGGGACTTTATACAAAGAAGGTGAGTGTGAACGCGAGAGCAAGTGAGCGTGAGAGTGAATTTGTGTGCATGGCAAGAGGATGACTGAATGAAAGGGTGAGTCAAGGGTGAGAGGGTGATTATTATTATTATTGTTTCACAAGCAAGGGAGGTGCACCAAGAGTGGGTGAGTTCTTATGTTTCAGGTTTGTGAGAGTGGGAACAAAAGCTGGGTTTTCTCTGGGGGGGATAAATAATGTATGTGTGAGGGGGTGAGTTCGTATGAGAGGGGGTCTTTGTGTTTGACAAATGTGTGTGTGGGAGATGAGTGTGTATAAAAGGATGAGTATGTACTGTGTGAGATGAGAATAATGTGAGTAGGTGAGTTTCTATGAGCATGTGTGAGAGCAGTGTGTGAGAGGTAACAACGAAAAGGTGGGTGTGCCCAAAAGTAGGCTGAGAGAGTACATGTGCACAAGCAGATTTTACTTAAGTCTTATGTGTGAGAGGCAGGTGGGTGAATATGCGAGTTTGTAAAAAAAAAGCCTCCGAGAAGAAACCTTGTTTTTTATTTTGTGTTATTTGTTGTTGACGCGACTATCGTGTCACCCGTGCAGCACCACCTCCGCCCCCCTCTCGAGGCGGCCCCCCTCCTCCTCTCCCGCCCCCACACAGCTCCGCCCCGCCTCCCCCTCCTCCCCCATCCAGAGGAAGTCGCGGAGCCCCGCCTCCTCCTCCCCCGCCGCCGTCCCGTGCCCCCTCCTCGGCCCCTCCGCCCCCACCGCCTACCAGGCCGGGAACTTTGGGTGCGCCGCCCCCTCCTCCCACCAGGGGAGGCACCCCCCACCACCACCCTCAGCCCCCGCCTCCCTCAAACTTTTCCCCGCAAGCACCGCCACCTCCTCCTCCCCCGCCGGCCCACCAGTCCCCAGCCAGTCGGGGCACCTCCGCCGCCCCCGCCCCCGCCCCCGCCACGCCGGCTCCCCCTCCTCCGCCACCCCCTCCGCCGGGGCCCCCTCCCCCACCGGAGCTGGACAGCGTACGGGCCCAGGTGCCTCATTCGCCGCTGCCCGCCGGGAAGTCGGCGCTCCTGGAGCAGATTCGGGGCGGTGCCCAACTGAAGAAGGTGGAGCACAACCACAGAGAGCCGCCGCCTGGCAGCAGCGGCGGCGGCGGCGGCGGCGGGCGGGACGCGCTGCTGGACCAGATACGCCAGGGCTTCCAGCTCAAGACGGTAGCGCCCGCACGTGATAATGTCATCACCGAAACCTCAGTAAAACCTCGGTGTCCGCAGGTTTCGGACCATCAGGAGTCCGGCCCCCCGACGCCGGCGCCCACCGCGGGCATCGTGGGCGCGCTCATGGAAGTCATGCAGAAGAGGAGCAAAGCCATCCACTCGTCAGGTACGTGCGCCGTCCTGCTCGTCCATTTCATTTGCCGGCAATTCAGTCCAACCTCGCTCGCGTCGTTTTGGAACAAAATTACGCAAAAAAATTAATTATTATTTTTGTGGCAAGTACGTCCGAATTGCAGGTTAAATGTTGCAAACAATTTTTTGCAGTCAATACCCCGTGGAATTATGCGGAAAAAAGTACCGAACCTAAATCATAAGTTATCAATAATATCAATGTTTGTGACTTCATTTTTGAACTGATTGTTATGTGGGTCAAATGCTTCAGAAGTCTTTTTTCACATGTCACCCTGTGGCATGATGGGAAAATATGCTACGTTTGTTGCATTTAGCCTACAATTGTCCGTTTAAACGTACTCGTGGCTCCTTCGAGTGCATTTCAACACGTTCAAACGTACTCGCAAATACATTTGAACGTGTTGAAATGACGCCGGAAGCACCCAAACGTACTCGCCAGTCAAAAAGGATTCCTCCACGCTTGCGTAGAATATAAAACGTATTTCCAAAAAGTACTTCTCTTTGCCAATAGTCCGATATTTCCAAGAAGTCTTATATTTCTGAAAAAATGTGTTTCAGAATTTTTTTTCCGTATGTCGTATTTACGAAAACGTTTGTATTTCACCCAAAAAAGGTTTTTCTTTCTAGAAGTTACATTTCAAAAAAGTGCTGTATACATTTCCAAACAGTCAGATCTGAAAATAGTATAAAATTGTATATTTTTGAAAACTAAAAAAAAAAAGTCTCCAGTCTTATTTCCAAAAAGTGATATATTTTTAAAAAAGTTGTATATTTTCGAAAATATGTGCAATATTTCACAAATTTTTTTTTCCAAAATGTCATCTATCCCCAAAAAGTGGTATATTTCATAAATAACCAAGTATTTCCCCAAAAGTTTGTACACATTTTATTCAAGTGCCATATTTATAAATGTTTTCTATATTTTCCCAAAGTGATGTCCAGGAAGTCGTACAGATGTTTGTTTATTTATTTATTTATTTATTTTACTTGCACCTTTTTGCGAGTGGTCGCAAATCTCCTCCCTTGCTTGAGAAAATCATTTGTTTGCTGTTTTCAGACGACGAGGATGACGACGACGAGGACGAAGACTTCGAGGAGGACGACGAGTGGGACGACTGAAAACCGAAGCCGACTCCGACTGTACACATTTTGCGTGTATTTATTTTGGTTTGCATTTTTTGCTTATTGTCATTCCGGCGAGAGCGGCTGCCTCGTTCCCGCCGCCGCCGTCGCTCTGCAGCCATCTTAGGAACGCACTTCCGACATCGCGAAGACATTTCAGCGGGTTTTGTTTTTGTGTGTGTGTGTTTTTCTTAACGTTTTTCCCGCCTGCAGACTCAGTAACCCGTCGTCTTATTTTCCTTCGCCGAGACCAAAATGCTACTGTTAAGCTAACTTTTCATGATTATTATTATTATTGTCATAAAAATGTGACTGAGGCGTTCATTTGCACAAACATTGTTTGTTTTTTCCCGTCTTCGTCCCATCATATTTCATTTCCCGGGAAGTTCTGGCGCGACCATTCAAGAGCTTGTGGCAACTGACGTTGCGTTCCTCTCCTCTCTCGCCCACGATTGGTCGCACGGACAGGTGGCGACGTCACGTTCTTATGCAAAGCGATTAACAGTGAACCAAAATGTAGACGGTGAAAAGATGTAATTGCGTCTTTAACGGTTTTGTTTTTGTCTGCGCCGGCCGGGCCCAAAAGACGTGCGGGGAGATCCGAAATGCTATACTTCAATAAATGTTCCTATTTACAGCGGTGTGCGCCGCTCTCGCTTCTTTTGTGACCCAAAATGAAGGGATGCGGTTCTGGTCTTGTTGTCGTCACGGCAGGCACACGCGATGAGACGGCATGTTTCAGCATTTAATATTGTTTTGCAATTGACACAAGTCCACGTGCGTGTATCGGGACCCGGGCGTCCAATTACCAGCGTTTAAAAAGTGACATTTCAAAAGGAATCCAAACGCGAAGACGTCTGACGAGCGTCTTCATGTCGGCGGCGCCTGCAACAGCAAAACATATTCAATGTCAAGAAGATGTTTCAAAAAATGCAAAGATTTTCATTTAGTTCAGCAATAATAGTTTAGATTTGTATTGTGCTTTTCAAAGGATGTTTAAATAGTAGTACGAGTTGTAATAATAGGAAAATAATTTTCCAAAGCAGCTGTTCAAAAACGGATCCCGACGGTTCCGTGAGCAGCAAGTTGGGAGTCCGCAAATTAAATAGCAGTAAATGGTGTTGAATCGTAAAAAGAAAAAAGTGCACGCCTAAATATGCTAACCAATCAAATGGATCTTGATAAATGTATGACTCCGCCCCACATTAGCTTTGGTCCAATCAAAAGCGCTGATTTGATTATGAAGCCGCTAGAAATGTGCTCATTAAAAATGTTTGACTTGAGCTTGGACAAATACAAGATTGTGACATTGCAGCGTCTTAAAAACTTTTGAATGTATTTTCGTTCTAAAAAAAACAAACCACTTTCTTCTTCCTATGTTATTTATTGCTCCACATTTAATTGCCGTTACGATCACGAGGGGGAAAAGAAATCTTCCGCTTGAGGATCGACATCAGTTATCTTACGTTTGACTTCTCCCGAACGAGTACCGACGAAAACCCTCAGAGACGAATTGCGGGACCGTAAAGCAGCTTCTCTCCGCTGTTTGTTGAATTCTGTCAAGATGGCGTAAAAGAGTGGCCGCTATTTAAAAAGCGTCGTGTGATGCGAGCCGTCTTCGTCTTAAGTGCTTTCGTGCCGTGCTTCTCAAACTTGATGCTTCCAAGGGGGGCACATTTTCCAAGGAAATCCCTCTTCATCCTAATCCCTTTATTTATATATATATATATATATATATTTTATTTTTTATTTTTTTTTATTTTATATATTTATATATTTATATATTTATATATATATATATATATTTATATATATATATAAATATATATATATATATTTATATATATTTATATATATAAATATATATATATATATTTATATATATATATATATATATATATTGTCTCCTATGCCATAGGAATGAAAAAAGTTGCCCATTTCCCAGGAAGGAAAAAGTCCAAATCATAAATTCATGTTTTTAGAGGGGAAAAAATTCTATTCACAAAGAAATCCGCCTGCTGCTATTGATTTATTTGTCATATAGATGTTTTTAGTTCTACGTATTCCATGTGTCATGGCGGTGGCCGTATGAAGGTCTGGGGCTGCTTTGTTACGACAAGATCTGAACGACATGCTCTGATGAATGCTTTAGTCGAGCAGGAAATCTTTCAGGCCATCAATTATTGCCCTTGAGTGAAAACCCGTTTGGGTTCACGCGCTCGGCCAACTGCCAAAAACATTTCAGCAAGTCTGCCTGTGAAAGGCCAGAAGAAGAAAAAAGGCTCAAAGTCTGGAGTTGAATCCAATTCAGATGTTGTGGCGTGACCTTAAATGCGCATCGTTCGACGATTTGTGATCAATGATACTTTTCAAGACACTTGTAACTTGTTGTAAACTTTGCGCACCCCCAAACTCCGGCTGGCTGACCTGCAAAGGTTCCCGGATCTCAATTTGAGAACCGATCCTTTATTCCTTTCAAGAGGAGCTCTTTTGCAGTCTTACCCTTTTCAAGGACCCGATGCCGCTTCCTCGAATGGCTGCCATCAAATCGTCCCGACCGGATCTCTGGAGGGATGTCGGCAGAGGACGGAAGGACTCGTCTCTCTTCCTCTGCAGGGACGGTTTTAAGGAGTTTTTGAGCTCTTTGAGAATGTCCACGCTCTCCTTCTCATCGGTGCCGTTCTTCAGATTGTTGGACTTGGGCTTCTTCTGATTGAACACAGCCTTGGAGCCTTCGTGGTGTTGGACCATCTCCGCAATCTTCCTGGTGGGCACCTCGCCATTGGGAGGGGCGACCACGGTGGGATTTCCGTGAAGGTTGCCGTTGGAAGTCTGCTTCTTGAGTGACGCATCGGCGAGACTCGGCTCCTTCTTGCTTTGGTGGAAACGACGAGCTAGTAGAGGACAAAACAAGTCGAGGACAAAACAAGTCGAAGACAAAACAAGTCGAGGACAAACAAGTCGAGGACAAAACAAGTCGAGGACAAAACTAGTAGAAGACAAAACTAGTCGAGGACAAAACGAGTCGAGGACAAAACGAGTCGAGGACAAAACGAGTCGAGGACAAAACGAGTCGAGGACAAAACGAGTCGAGGACAAAACGAGTCGAGGACAAAACGAGTCGAGGACAAAACGAGTCGAGGACAAAACGAGTCGAGGACAAAACGAGTCGAGGACACATGGACAAAAGTACAACTCTATTCTTACCGTCTTCAAGGACACGAGGCTGCCCCCCACCTGGAGGGGCAACCGCGTCGGGGTTTCTGTGAAGGCTGATCTTCGGCGTCTGCTTCTTTGATGACGTTTGCGTGGACACCTCAACAGGACTTTGCTCCTTCTTGCGTTGGAGCCGGCGCTGTCGCTCCCGGTCCTGGTTCCCAGTCAGAATCCCGGCGGCCGCCATCCTCGGACCCGGTAGATGGAAGTGGTACCCGAGCTTGAGCAAGGTTGCGTTCTCCCGAAGGAGGCGGACCATCTCCGTCTCCACTTTGCCACCGCAGACGTGCCTTTGGTTGTGGAAGCGAAGTTCCGCCAGAGCGCCGTTGTGGGTCGCGGCCCCCAGCAGAGCCAAGATCCCGGCCCCCGAGACAAAGTTGGACTCCATGTTCAGGTTTCGAATGGACCGGTTCCGGCTGAGCGTCTCGGAGATGGCCGTGGCCACGCGGTCGTCGGCGCGGGTGTTGGCGAGGCTGAAGACCACAACGTTGGTGTTGGAGGTCAAAGCCTCGGCGAAGCGCAGCAAAGTCTCCCGCGAGATGTCCTGGATGTTGTTGAGGTTCACTTCGCTTGTACCGGGATCATCGCGCAGGACTTTCTCCAAGACCTCCTCAATGGCGACGGGGTTCCCACGGGCTCCGTCGGAGCCAACCAAGTTTGCTTTTGCCGTCTCGATGGTCTGGAATGACTTTGTCTTCCCGGGACATTCCGTCCGCACTTCCTTTTGACTCTCTTCCGCCTTTTCAACACTTTTCTCTGACAGACTCTGCAGCCGTTTCCCCTTTTGAGATGTGTCCCGCCTGTCCTCTGGAGTCCTGGTGTCCCCTGGTTGGCCCCTGCTTTTATCCGGACGGTCCCCCTGTGGACCAGAACGGGGCGTAAAAATAGATTGGATGCGAGCTGGCGAAAAACCCTCGCCAACAATAACAGGCTTGTTTTTGACGCGCTCCTTCGTCACTACTTTGGCCGACAGGATCTCGTCCGTCCCCCCAAGAGGATTCTTCCTGGTCTTTTCTTGTCGGTGACGACTCGTGGCGCTACTTTGTTAACTCTCGCAAGTTTACTAAATGATGGCTTGCGGTTGGTACGCCCGCCTTGCGGTCAAACGATTTCCAGTCGGATTTCAGGGCTGGACTTTTCTTTGTGCAGTTTTTATGTTTCTCGTGTTTGACAGTCGGTCGGTCGATCGGTTAGTTAGTTGTTGCCTCCATCGGTTTGTTTATTGTCAACCGCTCGGTTGTTTTGTTTGTTTATTGCTTGGTGAGTTTGATCGGTTGGTCGTTCAGTTTGTTTGTAGGTTAGTTAACTGGCAGTACATTAATCGGGCAGCCGATCGGTCGGTAGTTCAGCCTGCTGGTCAGTAAGGTGAGAGTTGGTCAGACAGTTGATTAGTTGGTGTGTTCTTTGGTTAATTGATCTGTTGGTGGACCGGTGTTCTTTGGTTGTCTTTTGGTCCATTGGTCGTTAGGTAAACAGGTTTGTTAGGTAACTAGTTGGTTAGTTGGTCAGACAGTTTGTTTGATTAGTTGGTGTGTTCTTTGGTTAATTGATGTTGTTGGTGGACCGGTCGTCTTTTGGTCCATTGGTTGTTAGGTAAACAGGTTTGTTAGGTAACTAGTTGGTTAGTTGGTCAGACAGTTTGTTTGATTAGTTGGTGTGTTCTTTGGTTAATTGATCTGTTGGTGGACCGGTGTTCTTTTGGTCCATTGGTCGTTAGGTGAACAGGTTTGTTAGGTAACTAGTTGGTTAGTTTGGCCTGTCAGTTTGTTATTTGGTGTATTGTTTATCCGGTTATTCAGATGGTGTGGATTTATTTAGTTTGGCGAGTTACTTGGTCATCATTTGGTTAACTGGTTGCTCCGTTGTTTGGTAGCTTATTTGCTCAGGTGGTTTTTGTTTGGTTGGATGGTTGAAGCGGTTAAGCAAGCGGCTTATGATCAAAGAAGCCGAGATTGACTTTGGTGATGTGAAAATGTATCAAACTCAAACTTTGAAATGAAGCCTTTTTTTTTGTTTCCAAACCAGCAACGGGTTCTAATCTCACCTTTCCAAGGTTTTTGCAGTTCTCGTCCTCCCAATACTTGAGCAGCGCACCCCTGCCAAAGCTCCCCGCGGGACTCTTGGCCGTCTGGTCCTTCTGCCTCGGACCGAGGGGGACGCGGTCGTCGGGTCGCAGGTCCTCCAGCTCCTCCTCCAGCTGCCGCAGTTCGTCGCAGGAGAGCGAGGCCAGCAGCTGGTTTTCGTCCTCGTCCTCGTACGTCTCGGCCTCCGTCTGAGAGCCGCTCATCATTTCCAAAGTGACGACTTCACAAAGTTGCGGCGGTTTAAACGTTTGCCGGCTCCGCCATTAGGATGCGGCAGACAAGTGGAGGAAGATGGAAGATTTCTTGCCGGCTCTTCATCTGTCGGCTGAGGGGCGGGGCCGTCGCGCCTCTGATGTCTTGTCTTTTTTTAGGATGTCGGCTCTAGGGGGGTGCCAATGAGGGGGGGCTTAGTGGCGGAATTTCAGCCCTCCGGGCGGCCTGTGCTGAGCGCTCGTCCCTCCGGAAGAAACCTTCGCTGTTGCGTAACGTGTCAGGAGACGATGAAGGAAACTCAAGGAAACGCTTTTTTTTTCCTCGCCAAGTTGAAATGATGCGACCAAACGGAATGATGATCTTAAGATGGTCGCTAAACAGATGTTTGCCCCTTGAATGTCGAATGAGGTCGATCAGGGCTACATTTGACCTCCGCCGAGCAATGTTTTGGTTGATGTTGTTGGTTTTGTCTTTTGATCGATCAGCCGGTTGGTTAGTTAATTGTTGCTAGGTAGTTTGGCTATTTGGTCAGCTGGTTGATTGTTTGGTCCATCACTCGCTTTGTTGGGGGTTAGTTGACTGGTCGGTCAGTGGTTAGGTTGGATAGTTAAGATTTATGTTGACTAGCTGGTTGCTCAATAGGTTGGTTGGTCGGTCAGTTGATACTTAAGTCAGTCAATCAATATATTGGTCAGTGAGTTAGTTTGTTAGTTATATGGAGCCTTGGTTGGTTGGTTTGCTAGTTTCAATGATCATTCAGTCGGTCTGTTGGTTTTGTTAGCCCGTCGCTTATTTGTTTTCTCGACTGGTTTGTTTTATTCTGTTCATCGGCCAATGAGTCAGTTAGTTGCTCAGTTGGTTGGTCTTGGTCAGTTCTTTGGTAGGTTAGTTTGAATAGTTACTTGCCCTTAAGTGGTTGGTTCCTTTCTTGGTCATTCATCAGTTGATTGGTGAGTGACTTGCACCCTGGTTGGTTGGCTGATTTGTTGATCGGACCGTCGCTTCGCTTTTCCGCCGAGTGGATTAAAGTTTTCTTGTGCGTCTCTCAGCGTCATTAAAGCAGATTATACCACTTCTGCTTTTGTTGTCATGTTGCCGCGGCGACCAGCGAGGCCAGGCGACCGATCGTATCCCATTACTTGCCGCCGCATAACTGAGCTTTCAGCCTTAAAGCTGCTGTTAATGTGTCCTTGTGAACTGCCTGATAAGCGTCCGGACCCAGAATGGAAACTCGGTTTAACCCGCTCAGTGCCACGCCGGAGGATCCCCGTTTGAATCCATTTGCTCTCGACCGTTATTATTTTTTTGCCCTATTCTCCCAGTCCTTTTTGTGTGTGCGTCTGTCTCTCTGTGTGTGTGTGTGTGTGTGTGTGTGTGTCTGTCTGTCTGTCTGTCTCTGTGTGTGTGTGTCTATAATGCATTCCTGCTGTCAGTGTGCTGTAGTTCAATCTAACGGCCTCTAGAGGGCGCCAAATGAGCAGCGTGTGACTGGCAAAAGCGCTTCACAGTGACGTCATCGTCCTTTCCGCAGAACAGGACCAAATCGGCATCACCTCTTACAGTGTAAATGAGGTATGTACATTAACAAAATGAAGGCAAGACAGACAATTAAATGATCAAAGCTGTCACTGTCTGTATTATGCTAAATGACTCATGATTATATTGACAATAGACATACATAATGTAAAGAAACACACTATTTTTATGTTGTACAGGATGTGACGTCGATTGATGACATCATCATGCACATTTCCCAAAGTTTGTGACAAGCAATAATGAGCTCATGAATATAAACGAGCTCATGTCAGGATTTGTTGCGCCGCCTCCATCTCACCTTTGACCCGTTTGCGGCTTCAGCCTAACGTGACACTATTGAAGCTGCCCACACTAAAGATGGCGGCCTGATGTGTTCAAAGTTGATCACAATGAAGATGGAGGATTTAGCTCGACCGCTACCGCTGTCATTTCCAAAATGGCTGCCACGTATAAGCCACGCCCCTTCGTTTACAATCACCCTCCGGGGACGCCGATCGGTTCATTTGATGACAAGAAGTCGATTGACGGGATGAACTTGAATCTCCTTTTAATGTTGACATCGCACGCTCACTCATTCACTTCCTGTATAAAGCATCGATCTCATTTTGTGTAATCACGTGTTCACGCCTGGTCTCCTTGGAGGGGGTCGTGCTCGCGGTACAAGATGAAGTTTCGCAGTCGAGGCGGGAAAAGTTCAGAGTTCATAATGTCGTCGTTGTTCAGTCGCTTGAGGGTCAAACGTCTTCTGATCAGCAGCCGGCACAAATGCGACAGCGAGCGAGGGCTGCCTACGCGCCAACACATGAACACATGAACACATGAATGTGCCGACGGAGGAATGTGTAAACATGATGAGCACATGATGGCATGAACACAGGAATGCTAGCATAGCAATGACGCGACATGAAGAGGTGAACACATGAATTCATAAACTTGAGAAGTTCAACGCTTGAAGACAAAAACATGAAGTCAAAAGACGTGAACACGTGAACACGACGATTTGGCGAGGTGACGCCATGAGGAGCGACTGACCGAGTACGTTGCAAATGTGCGTCCACTCGGGCTGCGTTCGCAGGATCGTTGTGAGTTTGGAGCAGAAGCCAACGCGGTCCACGTAGTCCAGAAGCGTGCGCACCACGCGGCCCGCCAGGTGCGCCAGACAGGACAGACTCATGAAGTCGCAGAACTGCACAACACAACAAATCGGCTCGGATGGGGGGGTTCTATTCATATTTCGACAATTAAAAAACATGCACGTTTTCTGATGATTTTTCCCCCCAAAAGATTATTTGTTAGCATAAAAAATGCCACCATTTTTTCCAATATTTTTGGCAAAATCCACATCACAGAATTTTCCCTGGAAAAGTATGTTTTTGGAAAATCTGGATTTTTATGAATTAAAATGTGTTTTATTCTTTTTGAGAATTAAGTTTTTTTTTCTAGAATAAATATGCATGGTTTCCTCCCAAATTGTTTCTCAAGAATTAAATATTTTTCAAGGGAAAAATGTCCAAGAAGTCATTCGGTAGTTTTCTAATCTTTTCCAAAATTATTATTTCTTGGCGAATGAAAAAAACGATTTTTAACTGTACCAAAAAAATTACATAATTATATTCAGATTATTTTTTTTCAAGAATAGTATTGTATTTCTTTTAGGAGTAAGAAATATAATTGTTTTCATGAATGAAGTCCTATTTCCATTTCAAATAATTTCAAGATTTTTTTTCCAACTTTTGCAATGTTTAAAAAAAAACATTTTTTTTTTTTTTTAGATGAATGTACTTTTACGTTAAAGTCCTATATTTCAAGAAAAAGCCGCTGTTGTCGTCGTTCCTCCCCAAAGTCCTAATTTTGGCGCGTTTTTCCGACACCGGGCCTCACGGGTATCTTGCCGTCGCCGTCCTGGTCCCGGTCCCGGTCCCGGTCCCAGTCCCGGTCCCGGTCCCGGTCCCGCGGGCGGCCGTCGCCGTCGCGGTCGTGGCCGCAGCGGAAGCATCTGTCGGCGCGGTAGCCGGCGTTGAGCAGCATCCTCATCATGGCCGGGTCCTTCAGGCAGTACTGCAGCGCGGTGGGGAAGAGCGTGTCGCTGACGGCGCCGAAGCAGCGGTTGACGTCGGCCTTGGCGTCCAGCAGCGCGCGCACCAGCCGGTGGCGGCCCGAGCGCACCGCCACCAGCAGGCAGCTGAGCGGGTCCAGGTCGGTCTTGGCGCCGGCCTCCAGCAGCAGCCGCGCGCACTCGCCGTCGCCGTTGGACACGGCGAAGTAGAGGGCGCTGCGCCGCAGGTCGCGGTACGACTGCGAGGTGCGCGCGCTCAAGCGCGAGTTGACGTGGAAGCCGCGCGACAGCAGCAGCGACAGGCAGCGGCTGCGGCCGCCTTCGGCCGCCGAGTGCAGCGGACTCTGGCCCGCCTCCTTCAGGGCGCGCTTGCTGGTCACCGGCAGCAGCAGCTGCAACGCCCTGCGGGCGACCGACAGACGTCACGCGCGCCGCAGCAGCCGCGCTGCCGGCCGGCCGACCGCTTTGCCATCCGTCCGTCCTGCCGCCCGTCCAACTGTTTGTCTACCATCCGTTCATCCAGCCATCCATCCGTGCTTCCATCCATCTATCATCCATCATCCCTACGGCCGGCCATCCAATCAGTTATCTTTCCATCCCGCCATCCGTCCATCCTATTATCTATCTTTCCATCCTGCCATCCGTCCATCCTTCTTTTCCATCCATCAGCTAACTAACCATCTGTTCTTCCATCTATCTATTCCTCAAGCCATCCATCCAGGCTTCCATCCATCTCTTTCCATCCATCCGTCCATTATTTACATCCAGCTGTCCCGCCAGCCTTCCATCCATCCATTCCTCTAGATATCCTTCTATCATCCTGTCATAATCTATCTTTACATCCGACTATCCTGCCACCTGCCCATCTGTTCATCCAGCCGTCCATCCATGCTTCCACGTCTCCTGTCATCCAGCCATCTTTCCGTCCTGCAGTCTGTCTGTCCATCCATCGTCCGTTCCTCCATCCATCCGTCCTGCCACCCATCCAACTGTTTGTCTACCATCCGTTCCTCTAGCCATCCATCCATGCTTCCATCCATCCATCTATCATCCATCATCCCTACGGCCTTCCATCCTATTATCTATCTTATCTTTCCACCCTGCCATCCGTCCATCCTTCTTTTCCATCCATCAGCTAACTAACCATCTGTTCATCCAGCCGTCCATCCATGCTTCCACGTCTCCTGCCGTCCAGCCATCTTTCCGTCCTGCAGTCTGTCTGTCCATCCATCGTCCGTTCCTCCTTCCATCCATCCAGTCAGCCATCCATCACTCTTTCCATTCGTCATCCCGCCATCCTTTCATCTGTTCACCTACCATCACATTTTTCATTACATCCATGCATCCAACATGTGCCGTCTTTCCGTCCAGCTGTCATCCATCCTTTCATCCCACCAACCATTTCTTTCTTCCGTCCATCCGTTATCATCCATTCGTCCACCCATCCACGCGCGCATCCAACATCCATCCGACCGTCTGTCAACCCGTGTGTGCGTGCGACTGACTCGTAGTGTCCGGCGTAGGCGGCCTTGTGCAAGGGCAGATGTCCGGTGGCGCTGTGCAGGTTCGGGTCGGCGCCGTTGTCCAGCAGCAGCTGGATGCAGAGCGTGTCCCCCGAGCCGGCCGCGTCCTGCAGAACGCTTTCGCCGTTACACGCCTGCGAGTTCACGTCGCTGCCTGAACGACGACGACGACAAGTCCAACACGGTCTCAGCGTCTCCACGGCAACGCTTCTCAATGGCACCAGTGGCCGCTTTTAGCATTTCTTGATTTTTCGGACAACTTTTGGCTTTAATGCCCGTGACTAAGAAAAAGTGGCGTATCGAGGACGGAAATCTGCTCCGTATCCATTTCATCGACATAGAAAAAGCGACCCAGAGTTCACCGCCAAGAGGCCACTGGCTCTGAAATGATTACCGGCAATTGAATATTCCGCAAACAGACAACAGACGCGCGCCTACCGCAGTTGAGCAGGATCTCGGCGACGGCGGCGTGTCCTCGCTCGGCGGCGGCGGCGAGCGGCGTGACGCCGTTGGTGTCTTTGTGGTCGACGCGTCCTCCGTTCCTGAGCATCAGCATGAGGACGTCGGCGTGTCCCGCCCGGGCCGCCTCGTGCACCGCCGTCCTCTTCTTGCCGCACACTTGCTCCACCCAAGCGCCATGAGACACCAGCGCGCTCGCCATCTCGCATGAGGACGCGCGCACCGCTGCCGGGGAGCACAAACGAAATATGATGTTTTCTTAAAAACACAGAAAAGAAAAGAAAAGAAAAAAAGCGGGTGGGAGAGTTTGGGGCGAGTTTTTCATTGGGAAAAAAAAAGTTGTATTCAAGGGGAAAAGTTTATTGTCACTTTCTCCAGTTTATTAAAATGTTTTGTAAGTCATTCATCAAAAAATAAGTAATTTCAGAAAAAAAAGTACAATATAGTTTGGCGGGTTTTTGGGGGGGGAGAAAATCTATTAAAGTCTTGAATTTGTTAAGTTAAATACAAGTTTAAAAAGTAACTTTATTGTTTAAATGTTGTCATTTAAAAATTTATTATTTAAGGAAAATTCCACCTTGTGATTTATTTTTTTTTTGGACAGAAAAGCCATATCTTAAAATTTTAATTGGTTACGTTTTTTTTATTTTTATAAAATAGTTAAAATAAAATAATCATTAATTTCTCTCCAGAATTATTATTTTTCTTTAAAAAAAGTACAGAAAAATCTTCAGGAAAAAACTTTTTTGTTATAATTTATTTGTTATATTTGAAAATATTTATTACATATATGAATGATTTATGTATTGTAATTAAAACGATAATATTTACAAATATATTAGATAATTATTCATAATAATAATTATTTTTATAATTTCTTGGGGGAATTTTTTTTTGAGATAAGCCTTTTCTTTAACATTTCAATTAAAACTCACGGCAAACAATGGGCGATTGGTTACCTAGCAACAGCGGCGACTCGTTCTTGCCGTTGAGCACGTTGGTCTGAGCTCCGCCCTCCAGCAGACTGCGAACGTTTCCGGCGCGGCCGCCTTTGACGGCCAAGGTGAGCGCCGTCTCGCCGCCGTCCGCCGTCCTGGCGTCCAGGTTCAGCTCGCCTGCCACTGACAGGTCAAAGGTCAAGCCGTGAAGCCCCGACAGCTGCTCTAACCTGGCAGGTGAGCCCGAGGGGGGGGGGGGCGATATGCGGTGGCTCCCCAAAATATGAATCAGATGTTATTTTAACTTGAGCGCTGGTCAGCTGTCACGCAGGAACAAAGCAGAAAGCGGTGGCGGAATGCAGCTGGCAAACGTGTAGCGTGGCACACGTATGACTCATCCGTCCATTCGTGCGCACTTCAAAGGAACGCCGCAGAAAAGGCGGCAAAAATTGGAGCAACAAAGTGGAAAAAGGCTTCAAAGTCGCATGCAGTGTTCAGGAAAAAGTGTCGCGTTCCAACTTCGAATGACATATCGTCCAAATGTAAACGCAAAACAAACACGATCGCCGCCATTAATGATTGAATTCAGAATTGCAGATTTGCCCGCTTTGGACTTTTTATCAACATGACTTTTGGCCTGATATCTTCCCAAGATGGCCGCCAGCCACAAACGGTTGGTTCCCTGTTTGCTGGGTCGCTTGCTAACGGCGAACATGTTTACATTCAATAAGAACATCAAAAGAGTTTGAAAATGAGTTTGCAGTTCGACCAATTGAAGCTTTCGGCACTTTAGCGCGACGGAAGGTCTTTGAAGATCTGTCACAATTAATCAATGAATTTGACCGATGTTTGGGATTAGAAAACAATTGCGCCCACACTTTCTGCACGTTAGTAAAAAGAAACATTCATGAAATATTGATTGACGTTTGGACGGGTTGGGCATGCAAAAAATGATCACCACAATTATTTTGCTTGATATTGAAATCCCGATGATTAAAAACGATTATTCGTTGATTTCAAAACTTTACTCCTCAATACGAATAATAGATTTGATGGCTGTTTGGTAAGTCATTTTCCAAAAATTAAGTGATCAAGTAGTGAAAAGAAAATGATATTAAAAAATAAATAAATCTTGAAATTTAAAATAGTTCAAATTTGCTTATGTAATTTTTCAAAATTAACAAAATATTTCAGGCGAAAAGTAATAAAAATAACGCATGCGATTTATATGGCACTTTTTGGGACGAACTATTGTTTCAATTGACAGAGTTGACCTGAGTTGGAAGTGGGAGGGACTTCGCCGGACTCGAGTGCGGCCATCAGCTCCGCGGCCGGCGCTCGCTCACGTGTCAGGACGATCTGCAGCATCTCCGGACCGGGCCGGCAGGCGGCTCGGTGGAGGGGCAGCCAGCCGCGAGCGTCCGCCTCCCGGAAGGCCGCCGGCCGCCTCAGCAGCGTCCTCAGCGTCCACGCGTCGCCTGCAGGTTGCCGCGGCGACAGCATCCATCGTCTTCAGCGCGGCCGCGGGTGCGTGCGCGCGGGCGGCCGTTCGTCTTTGCCTTACCTTGCTCGATGGCGGC